>NW_024040817.1:17045609-17267328 GCF_014851395.1 Micropterus salmoides | reverse complement strand
ATTCAATCATTCACGTGAGTAAGTGTTGTTCCTTCAACATTTATTTTTCTGTTTATCAGATGTTCCCTTTTTTTATTTTACTTTTGTTTGTTGAGTTTTAAAAAGTTACAACAAACTTAATGTACTCCAGTGTTTCAGTGTTTTCCTTCAAATGTAAAACTGCAGGATTTTAGGCCAGACAATTGCATTAGAATGTTAATTAAACCATTGTTTATCTCCCCTTTGTAATGTGAACGAAGTTGGCACCTCTTTGTTTAGTGCCAGAAGGATCCTTTTGTTTAACTTCTTCATAGACTCCTAAGATTGGGTGTTGACCATTTTGGAGACAACCCCTGTTGGTAGGGCAAGGAATGTGTATTCCTGTAGATCAAAAGGGGTTCTTCGTCTGGGGTCAGCGCTCTTTTGTTCGACCAAAAGCAACGTAGAACAGTAAGGTACACCCTTCCTAATTGGGTGACGAAGAAGTAACCAAACGACCAATGGCTATGTTCCTGAGCCATTTGGAGGAAAAAGGAGCCGACCACATACCTGGAGGATATTAACAACCTATTTTGATAGAATCGGGACTGTAAGCTGTGAATCTGTGAGGAAAAGCAACTTTCCGGTCCTCTGCTGGGGGCGGCAGTAAAGTATTTGTTCATTTCCCCTTTTATCCACAAATAACTTTCTAATCCTTCCAATCAATATTCTACTTAAAAGATACAAGTTAATTTCTGTTTGTGTAAGGATGTTGTGTTTTAATTTAATTTTGATATTTATGGCATAAAATTGGTTTTATAATCACCCCTGACTATTATTAAACAAAGATTTGTTGATGAATTTACTTTTAGGGCCAGCAGTATTTTTCAATATGGATGTGTCTTTCTCAGAGCTGGTCTCTGGTTCACTTTCAGCACATTCCTTTCCCACAACCAGTCCACTGAGAAATAACCCAAAACAATGATGCAGACAGAAAAGAAAACCACAAACTTGGCAAAACAGCTTGACAAGGTCGCAGTATGAATCAGAAAGCGGTTTTGTTGTTACCACTATGTGAGGTGTTGTAACGTGTTGTAGATAGGAGTCAAATTACAGAGAGGCTGGTCTGCCAGGAACACACTGTGGCACCTGGCCAACAACTTTCAGTTATTCGGGGCGGAGGCAGGGACTAGTGAGAATAACACACTTAAAGTCTTTATCATTTTATATAAATTCACACTTGATTCTTTTAACATCTTTTATTGGGAAAAAAAGCAATGTAATGTTGTACATTTAAAGATTACTATCAAAATAAAAGAAAACTGTGATAAATGTCCGAGATTGGGAAGTTTCTTGTGGGGTCATGTTACAACCAGGTTTTTATGTCCAGACCAGGTGAATTCAACATAATACATTATTTAAGAGCAGAAAGTGTCCTTCAGTTTTATCAGCTTAGGACACAAAAAGACATCCTCTTAACTAACCAGATTTAGTGAAGAGCTCATGATGGTCTGAACAATGCAGAGATGTTATGGCTGGACAGCACAGATGTCAAAGAAAACTGTTTTTGAAACTTCAACTTCACTGCATTCCCCAGAAGCTACTTATGAGCTAAATACGCGTGTATCAGAACAGAGAAGGGGGGATGCCGCTGCCAAACAACAGATTCCAAGAAGTTGGGATCTTCCATTTGTTGGGGTCTTTACTCTGAAAAGGGAATCAGACAAAACTATGATTAGACATGCATGATCTAAAGTCACACATTGTACTGTAGTATAGAGTGATTTGTACTAAATCAAACTAAGCATGTTGTTCACTATGACGAATAAGCAAGTTTCATGTCTCTGCATGTTTATTTTCTTACAGTACTGAAAAGTACTGGGAGGCAAATGGCTCTGTAACCTAACTGCAGTAATAAGGCCGACTGATCCAGTTTGTCACTTACAGGATTGTCCAGGAGATGGAGCCAGGCGTTGAGGTGGTTGACGAGAGTGAAGGCGTCCGGGATGTTGTCGCCCTCTGAACAGAAGAGCAGCAGCACCGCCAGGGGGAGATCCTCTGCACAACTGAACAGAGCATCCAGCACACATGGTCAGATACAAAAAGTTTTATCAGTGTGCTGAATCAAAAAATATATATTGTATGAGGTAAAAGTGTGTTCTGTTGTTATCATACTATATACTATAAGATAACAGCTTATTCTGCAGGTTTTCAGAATCGGGTTTATTGCCAGGTATGAATTGGTGCTTACAGTCCACAAGTAAAGAGATCAAAAAAAGTATAAAAAAATATAAAAAGATACAATAATACTATAATACAATGCTGACAAGTATGTGCAAAAGTTGGCAACATGAGCATAAAGCACAGTTGAGCGTTGTTGTAAAGTGTGGGGTCAGGAGAGTGTATGAGTGTGTGTGAGTTTGGGGAGGGGGGCATGAGAGTCACTAACAGTGGGGACCCGGGCCTTGTTGAGGAAGACCACTGCCATCAAATGTGTTTTCAGCCACGTTTATGTGGACAGTTCACAGTGCATACACACAACACTGTGTAACATGACATAAAAGGTAGAAATAAACAATCTAAATTAGCATGCTTGTATTGTTCTAATTGTTCAAGGACAATTCAATCACCAAAGAACATTTTTTTCCGCATAATTATGACTTAGCGTCAAGTTCAGGTTCCTTAATTTGTACACGTATGTAAATTTGTCTTTGCAGTGGACAAGTCATCCTCACAATTATGGTAAAAACATTGTTCAACTCTAACGCGTACAACCACACACACACACACACACAGCTGGTGCACTATTATGGCTGCATTTAATGTGTGAATTTTCTAGAATGCTACATAACCAGCTCAAGGTGCACAATTTGTTGTTGTAATTTGTTAATGAAGCAGAAGCATGACTCATGTCACATAGACAGTTCCAACTCTAAATATATGTATATAACAATTTATAAAAAATATATAAAAATAAAATAAATAATCCAGTTCAAAGTTGTCCCTGTGCTCTTTCAGATCAATCTGGACTTGAGGTCTCTATGAAGCAGCCAGCAAGCTGAAGCTGCTCTCTCTGTACCTGTCTGTGTAGAGTCCTTTGGTTATGCCTCCTCCAGGGATGTAGAGGCGCGGCTCTGTGTTGGCATCTGTTAGTCCCGGGAAGGCCGCCACTCGCTCCAGCTCCCTCCAGCCTAGCTCTTTCCACACGTCCACACTCGCCTTCAGCAGGCACGGTGTGACCAGGTACCTCAAAGGAGTGCTAACACGGATACACATGTTTGTTAGTAGAGATAGCTGCGAACAGCAAAGGCAAAGAAATGCAGTGATGATGTGAAGTGCATGGTCGAGTACCCTTGCAGCTGTTGGTCGTCCCTCTGGTAGGCGTGGCTGCTGGACAGAACTACGGTCCTGGAGAACCCGCTGGCTTTGATCCAAGAGACGAGCAGCTGACGGAACTTTTTGGATTTTGTCTGCAATTAAAACAAAAGTTACAGCCATAAATACAACAATACCAATTAAATTCCAGGTAATTTTAGAGATAAAGATGGAGTTAATGCTCTCTTAAAACATACCTGTGCTAAAAAACAATTAAATGTATGTACTCATGCTGATGTGTGTTTACCTGAATAATTGGTGCTCTGATTTGAAGAACTGCTAACTTCAGTTCTGCTGCTGTGTAAACTGTTGATGGGAAAAGGTTGACAGATTAATTGAGGATTAGATTTTTTAATGAGTTTGACTTCTTTTCACTTCACAGCGGCTACAAATTGATGACCTGTCTCACAATTTATTCACAGAGTGCCAGCACCCATTGAGAACATCTTTCAGGCTTTATTTTAGTCCTCAACAACAAATGACCTGGAAAAAATGTAGACCCCTCGCTGGGCAACACAACAAGACCGCTGGACCCAAAGCAACTGACAGGAGACGTGGTCTGTTTTTCAAATATTACAACTAATTAATTTTTCAGTACAGATCAGTGTTTTCTTTCTCTCTACGTGTGCAGGTTAATAACAGACCATATGTTCAGAGAAAAAAAAAAAAGTTAGTAGTCAGTTTACAAAGTCAAACAGGCCCTCTGTGATGGTCTAATAAAGAACATACTTTTGCATATTAATTTGCATATTATCTCTTCTGCAGCAGCCAAATGATCAAGAGCCAAAGAGGTCATGAAATCGTCAGCCATGATCAGACGGTACCTTCTGCAGGGGTGTGCAGCTCCTCAGCGTCTTCTTTGCAGGTGGCGTACGGGTTGTTCCCAGCCATGGGGATGAGACAGTCTGTGTGTATATAGCCCACTCTGTTCATGTTGAGGGTGGACACCATGAGGTCCACAGCCAGCTGGCCCACATTACCAACAGCTACTGCTGGCTAAGGCGGGAGAATAAACAACAATAAAGGTAGCAACTATTTTGATAAATTAATTGTTTAATTGTCTTTTTTTAATGCAAAAATACAGTTGCATTTCATGATTCCAGACTCTCACATGAGACCATTTGTTGCTTTTCCTTGTCTTAAATTACAGCAAAGTGAATCGCTTTTACGTCTGGTCAGAGAGAACAAGTCATTTGAAGACGTCACTTCAGGCTTTGGGTAATGGAAATTTATTGGAAACTTACTGACATTATACAAACCAAACAATCGATTAACAGGTGGAAAATAATCATCTGATTCATCCATAATGAATAATAACAATATAATGATAGGTGCCATTTTTCTGCATTCAGTACTTCTACTTTTGATGCACGCATACTTTTACTTTCACATTGCAGGACTTTTGAGTATTTACAGGGTGGTATTGGTATTTTACTTAAAGTAAATTGTCTGAATACCTCATAAACCTGCAAATCTGTGATTATGGGCCATATACTGTAAATAAAACTGACATGTCTTGCTTGCACTTGACTCTGTTCCAAAGACTGCACCATCTTTCCGGACTCAAGGACTCTGTATTTGTGTAATAATGGTGTGGGGAATTACGTTACGTCCTCTTTAACACAACGTGTCAAAATCATACACATGTCAAAATATATCCCACCTTCATCAAATAACCTAGGTTTATCAAACTGCTAACCTTACTTCACGTGACATTTGTCCCGTAAGATCGTTAATCTAAAATCAAACTGAAGCACTGATTAATTCACAATAACACACATTCTACAAGGCTGCCACGACTTTCACAGCGGAGTAAGTTAAATTTGGTGATGAAGTGAAACCACAAACTGTGTCACTCACCATGACGAGAGTGAAATCTTTGAAGGAGGGCGGCGAGTTTTGTGAAGAAATAAACATGGTGCTGTTTAGCTAGCACAGCACACAGAGCCAAACAGGTACTGAGGAAGAGATTTAAATGTTATTATGTAATAAATATTATAACAAACTATATTATTCCGGCAGTTTTCACTTCTATTTGCGTGCCAGGTGTTGTGGACCTTTGGGGTCTCACTCGGCGTCGATTGTTGATGATTGAGCGGCTTTAGTACCTGCTGTGAATGCCTGAATTAAAGTATCGGGGATGCTTTATTTTGGGGAAAATATTTAGTAGATGTCTGTACTGACTCATAATCTGTGTTTATCGGTGTATGTATCGATATATAGACTATGTATTTTAAACAGCGCTTCAGGAGTTTCTATTGTAATCAGGCATAATAATGGTCAATCTGCTGCTCTGCAAAGATTTCCTGGACATTAGAGATCTGCAACTGAAACACAGCACTGTCATTTAAAATACTAGTGATACCAAAGAACTTACATTGACTACCTCTACTACTACTACTACTACTAATAATAATAATATACAGATTAAATTATTTTATAGCATATTTATATGCTTCATATTTAGCCATAACAATATGTACAATAAAAACAAATAGCCAGCTAACTTAGCTTATACTGTTTCATAGTATAATCAAAAATAGGAGTAAAAAAGAAATGATCAATTATGTAAATACACATGCCATAATAATAGAAACACATTTATTGCCTATGCAAATGATGAACAAATGGTCATGAAACAATGGTGAAACATATTCCTATTTTGCATAAAATGTGTTTCCAGTGTAATTTGAATTTAACAGTTCAGATCACCTTGCAGTGGAAATACACAGAAATTAAAATCACTACGACTGATTAACATAACCTTAGTCTAGTCTATTTGTCTGACCAGTGTTACATTTGTAATTTTTCTTGGAGGAAGTTAAAGATTAACACGGGAAACTAACATGAAATCAGCAGTGAGGGCTATCTTCACCCAACAGCATACAGAGGACGTGCAGGGAGGACCGGTTTATTATTCACAAAAAGTAAATAATTCAAAAACAAGAATTTCAATTCTCTAGTCTGAACTCTCTAACCTTTAGGCTCCAACTGCCCACAGATGTATTGTGAGTTGATAATAATAGTGAGGACTTGACAGGACAGCGATATTGTTGGGCAGAAAATCCATTAAAGATTGTGTTGTACTGTTGTGTGTTCGAGTCAAAGGATCATGGAAGGAATGAAGGTCAAGTGTGTAAATTTGAGGTAGCTTTATTATGATTTTTAGGTGGTGCAGCATGTACATAAACATTGTAATGTAAAAAAAAAAATACAGTCAATCAAAACAAAGTTGTAAGGCTACACTAGTAATGTAATCAGTCATGTAATTTCATATCCAACATTTGCTAACTAATACATTAAAGATCTTAATCCAACAAATGTCCCTGTTTATCACAGTGATTATGGCAGATTGTTAGACAGAACACTGCACAACCAAAACTAATTTAAAGAAAAGATAAAAGTTATTCATCTTGCCATAAAAAAACACTTCTCACACCAGACAGATGTGGTACCATCAGTGAAGTCAGTTTGGTTTGACTTCATTGGGAATAGATTGGCCTTTCACTGCAGCCAAAGCATTTTCTACCATCCTCTGTACCATCCGCCTTGTTGTGGCGTAAGTGTTGGTGCCAACGTGGGGCGTGATCAGCACATTAGGAAGGCCAAGGAGAGGATGATCCCTGCACAAGAAGAAGAAGAGTAGTTGATAGGAGCCAGAAGGATTAAGAGTTAGTAAATGTTATATTCTTCTTCTTTTCACTATTATTTCATCAGTGGTTTTTGGCTTTTAAGATCTTAAAATAAAACACTGCCTCCTTGCACCCTTTACATGTAAGTACAGACTGGTAAACTGATTATTTAACCTTTTCAGATTGTTGTGTTTAACTGAATATCAAAGATGGTCAAGAAGATGAAAAAAGTCCAGGGCTTTACAAGAAAACACTAATGTTTAGGTTTCATAAAGATATTTTTTGGGACACTTGGGGCTTGTGTTCAAACAGACATTCAGCAAAAGTATTTTAATTTAAAGTTGTATTTCTGGCCACTTGTCCCATATTTACTTCTCTTTTATCTTTGTTTTGGTCTCCACCAACTTCTGAAGGAATAAATTTGGCCATTTAGCTTTAAATGCTCCACTATGTTTACTAGCTGGTACCTACCGGTCTGTCTGCCGTTTGATGCTGGACAGGTAGCCTACAGTGGGCTTTCAGAGCTTTATCTCTGAGAACTGCCTGCCTGCTTCCCCAGGGAGGAAAACCAAAACAATGAGCTAAGGGCCCGTGTCCACCAAAGCGTTTTTCAGCAGCTGAAAACGCCAGCTGCTCTTCTGAAATGTTTTTTGAGGTGCAGCTTTTTTTTCCGACTGCTTTGGTTGCTATGATACATAAAATCCATGGCAGTGATGTTGCAACTAGTTTTATCCAACTCTACTTTGATGTAAAAATGTCAACACGGAGAAGAGTACTTGCTCGGGACGAAAAAGCAGGTAAAGAGAGAGGACGGACTCGCCGTATGTGGGTTGAGATTGAGATTTTGTGGGCGAGGAAACATCTCAGCGAGTACCACCGTTTGGTCCGAGAGCTGAGGTTGGACGGAGCCTGGTTCAAAGAGTATTTTAGAATGAGCAGGACACAGTTTGATATTTTGTGTGGAAGAATTGGACCTACCATAGCAAGGAGAGACACAAGCTACCGAGAGGCCATTAGCTTGTAGGAACGTCTCTCCATTTGTCTGAGGTAAAGGTATAGGCTACTGCAGTGAAAGAAGTTAACTTAAGTAGGCTACTTAACTTAATGTTATATATCAAATTGTGATTCAGTGATATAAAAAGAATTTACACATCTAAACCAAGTATTTAACAATTAAAACAATCAGAATTTTTATAATTAAATTTATAATCAATGATTATTGACCCACTGTAGCATTTTCTGTATTTATTCTTAATACTAGGCCTAATTAGTAATATATGTCTATGAAGATTCTCAGTCATCCAGGTCATAGTTATCCAACGAAGGTTAAAATCAAGGGCAACTGGACTTGGTTGAAGATACTGGAAGACGTTTCGTCCCTCATCCAAAGGACTTCTTCAGTTCTGACTGACTGGCAGGGAAACTCAGCTATTTAACCTCAGTGGGGTCGTTATCTCGGGTCATCGATACCGCTGGTTCGTTAGTGTTCCTTGTTGCTGTGACGACAGTCGTTACAGTCGTTAAGACTACCGGTGGCCAAGACTGAACGACCATCGTTGGTATCTTCACCTGAGGCCAATAGGTTACGTTTGTTGAGTTTCCTGGGAAGTGATGAAAGGACAGCATTGTAAGTGGGGGATAAGTGGTGGCGTAGACCCCCTCCCTGTTCAATGACGGCTTCTCAACCCTGGTGTAGATGGCTTCCTTGACACCTCTTTCAAACCATCCATCTTCTCTGTCTAAAATGTGCACCTGGTGGTCCTCAAACGAGTGTCCTCTGTCCTTCAAATGTAAGTAGACTGCAGAGTCTTGACCTGAGGAGTTGGCCCTTCTGTGTTGAGCCATGCGTTTGTGTAGTGGTTGTTTAGTCTCCCCAATATACAGGTCTGTGCATTCCTCACTGCATTGGACCGCATACACTAGATTGCTTTTCTTGTGTTTGGGTGTGCGGTCTTTGGGGTGTACCAGCATCTGTCTTAGTGTGTTCTTGGATTTAAAAAACACAGGGATGTTGTGTTTGTTGAAAATTTTAACCTTCGTTGGATAATTAGTAATATAATAATAATTTATTAATAATTATATATATGCATATATTATAATATTAATCATTACTAATTTATGTATTATTATTTATTTCAGGTATCTGTCAGGAGATTCAACAGGAGATTCATTCAGATCGATAGCTTTTAGTTACAGGGTGGGTTACTGTACAGTGGCAAGAATAGTGAAAGATGTGTGTGAGGCAATGTGGTCTGTCATGGTCCAGGAGTACATGCCCTTCCCTGAACACCACCACCGGAAGAGGATCGTGGGAGACTTCAATAGGCTATGGAACTTGCCCATCTGCCTGGGAGCAATCGATGGAAAGCATGTTGCAATACAGGCCCCATCTTCAACAGGATCCATGTATTACAAATACAAAGGAAACTTCTCCATCGTGCTCCTAGCAGTGGTTGATGCGCGCTACCTTTTCCGGATGGTGGATGGTGGGGCTTACGGGAAAAGCAGCGATGGTGGGACTCTCTCTGCCTCTGAGTTTGGCAAAGCCCTCAACCAGGGGATGCACCGTTACCATGTGCAGAAAACCTCCAGCAAGTGCCACATGTATTTGTGGGTGATGAGGCTTTTCCTTTGAAAAAGCTCCTTTTCCGACCCTACCCAGGAAAACACCTTGACAGGGAGAAGTGTGTGTTCAACTACTGTCTCTCACATGCCAGGAGGATGGTGGAGTGCACATTTGGGATCCTTGCTGCCCAGTGGAGACTCTACCACAGAGTGCTTGGTGTCTCACCAAAGGTGGCAGATGCAGTGGTGAAGGCTACTTGTATCCTCCACAATTTCCTACGCTGGGAGGAGGCTGATGATGACTTGGAAAGAAGGCATGCCCCCCTGCCATCAGAGCCACAGGATCCCATTCAGCGCGTAGGCAGCAACAATGCCTCTAGGGAAGCACTGGAAGTTAGACAGAGGTTCACCACTTACTTATCCTCTCCAGCAAGCGAAGTTGCATGGCAGCATTCTGTTGTCTAATGCCTCCAACACCACCTTCAGGACTAGCATCAAGACCACCACCATCAATACTACCAAAAAGGCTCTTAAGAGCCACCCATAACCTTAGAAAAATTAGTGGATTTAGTGGAAAAGTGTTTTTTCAATCACACAATGCAACACAATTAATCGAATAAACAAATAAATATATTGATAATAAATAATACCAAATCAATTATTTTAAATCATTATTTATTTAAGTCGTCTGTAAAAGGTATGCGAGTGTTTTATTGATGGCCAAATTCTGCTTCATGTAATATTTGTTGAAATTTTACTTTAACCTCTGATTGGCTGCGGGGAGGAAGGCGTCTCAAAGCCCCAGCTAAACTTGAAAGAAAATGCTCCTCATCATCGGGCTCATTTTCCAGGGCATTCAGGACACAGCGCTGATACTCAGACACAACTGGCTCAGCACTTCTCTTTGGAGTATAACGTGCAGGTCTTCTGGGTGTGCAGAGTGGCAGATCATCAGGGGAGTCAGGAGATCTGGGCTGTGCGGTATTGGCCTGGGTTTGGGTCTGGGACAGGGACAGGGACAGGGGCTCTGATGTAAGTGTACTGTCATCTGTTGTCTGTGGGGATCAAATCAGAAAATTTTAATAACAAGCATGCTGAAAGTATACTATTACTATAACCAATAATAATAATAGTGGTAACAATAATAACAATGCCTTCCTTTGACAGAAATAAAATGTGAACACAGACTTAAAAGCAACACTTTCATATTGATATGTGGTATCTGTGGTATGCTAAATTACCTCCACTGGTATTACTAGGGACTCGAGAAGAGCCTCTACATTTTCATCCTCATCACATGGCCTAGTCTGCCTGACATTGCTAGTGGTGTCCCTTTCTTGGATGAATGGCTGCAGAAAATTGAGGATGGACATGTATTTCCATCTCCGACCCCCTGCTGCCCCCTTAACCTGACCTCTTGCTCTCTTTTTCCTCTTTTTTCTCTCTCCTATAAGTGTCCCTCAGGTATTTACACTTTTTATGACATGTTTCCACTGAAATTTGTAAAGATTAAGAATAAAATATTGTGAACTTCTATGGTGCAAGCAAACATTAAAAAATATAATTCAGAAGGCAGCACTAGCTCTGCACTGCAGTGAGAAACACTATATATAACATCTCAATAACATCTAGATTATTCCCAGAGAATATTGAAAGTTTATCTCATATAATGTTTTTCTAAAAACCACCATTGTGGGCCAGAGGGTAGCCTACTGTAATCAGGTTGGTTAGTCTGTCTCTGTGTGTGTGTGTCCACTCATACGTTTAAAAGTAACATTACTGGTCCGATTTACTTTAAGAATCTGTGCTGAGTGTTTTCGAAGCTATGCAATTTACATGAGAAAAAGTAAACTAACCTAAAAAAAATAGTCTGAAGTGATTTGAGAAGCGTCAAACAGTTAACGTTACAATGTAACCATCAGCATGCTAGCAAATCAACAGTGATTATTATCATTACGTGCTTTAAACCTAATGTACTGCTGCTTACCTGGTAGACCCACGGCGAACGAAATGTTCCTCCACGCATCGCTCTTCATGTTAACATTGTGATAGTCAGCGGATGTCATCTCATAGAGACAAGGATACTCCGAGACCAGCAATATCAACTTCTCCTCCATTGTTGATGAGCAGTCAATGAGCAGGATAGTAACCGTTGCTACGGTGTGGCATTTGTCTCGCCCCTCCTGCACTGTGATTGGACGTCTGGGTGAAAAGTGACAGTGACGAGCGCAGCGTTTTTCCCCAAAGTTTAACATTTTTCAACTTTCGGCGACCTGAAAAAATCGCTCAGGGCCCGGCGCGGAAAAAACACTCAGCACCTCGTCACGCTCCTGCCGTTTTTACCAGCTTGGAAAAACGCGCCGCTCCCATTGGAATGAATTGACAAAAGACGCTGGCGTCAGAAAAAACGCTTTGGTGGACACGGGGCCTAAAAGACCCTAAAAACCTCTGTAGAACTGTATACAGCTGCAGGATGATTATTCTGTGTAGGTTCATAACTCTGAGTAACATCTTTCACATTACATATTTGATCACTGTTGATCCAAAAATATTGACTAGTGCAACTTTAAAGAAAATATGTAATAATTTAAATGTGCAGTAGAAACGTACATAAACAGAGTCTGGACCTCAAGATGGAAAATTTGTAAATCATTGTAAATGTATGAATAATACTGACTTTGTGCTATGTCTAGCATAATTGTACAGTCCTTTTAAACTGTATTCAGGGGCTGAGTAACTGTGTTACTCAGTAATCTATTGATGTGACAAGGTTATTTCAGTTAAAGCAAGACTTTATAACTTTTGTGGGAAAGTGGTGTAGCAGTAGAACAAGTCAGTCAATCAACTCAGTACAAAGAACTTTTTATCTAAAGTAATACTATTGCAGCAAAACTCCTTACATGTATGGAACTTAGCAAGAGTGTGTTTAATTGTTTTTGAGTCAAACTTTTCTATTCAAAGAGGAAGAATGGAGTCTTTCTGCTTTCAAAGGTTACATAAGTCTCACTAATGAAAAATAATTGTGACTCTGGCTGAAGAGTGTGGGTGCTTTCAGACCTTGGTAATGGTTCTGGGTGAGTCACATCTAAAGCTGCTGCGCGAATTGTTCCAGACTTCAGAGCTTCAACTAAAGCATCCTGGTCCACAACCAGACCTGAGAAGAAATTAGACTAAAGATCAGTGTTTCAGAATAACTTAACAGAAACTTTTGCAATTCTTTAACCCAAATTTGTGACGTCTAGGCAACATGTTGTCCACCTCACCTCTGCTGATGTTGACCAGTGTTGCTGTGGGTTTCATGAGTGCCAGCTCTCTGTGGCTGATCAGGCCCTTGGTTTCAGGGCTCAGATTGACCGCCAGCATGACAAAGTCTGAGTCCCTCAGCAGGTCATCCATGTTCTCGCAGAACCTCGCCCCAACTGCTTGCTCATCTTCAACACTCCTGAAGGGCAGAGAGAAAAGATGAAGGTGATTGTTAACATTGTCTCGTTGATTCTTTGCTTTAAAATGTTCAATTTCTTTGGATATCTGGTTACAGTAGTGATATTTCTATACATATATCTACAGGTTACCAGTTTTTTTTCGGAAGGATTTTTCTTCCATAAGTTACCTAGAAACACTGGTCCTTTACATGCAGTGAATTGCAGTGGATTACACCTTTCTCTTTATTTTTTTTATATTTTTAAGGGAATCAAGGTAAATATTCGCCAGAAAACTTTTACCTCCTGGTCCTGTTGTGATACAGGATCTTCATGTCAAATCCTTTGCCTCTTTGAGCAATTCTGCAGCCAATGTGGCCCATTCCAATAATCCCCAGAGTTGACCCTGTGACTTCAATTCCCATCAGGCTTTCTGGTATATGGGTGGTCTTTGGGTCCACAGCTATTTGGTGACCTGTGGCAAAACAGGACCAAAAGAAAATCCTTCAACCATGTTTTTATCAAAGCCTGTACTGCTGTTGCTACATTATTCATTATTCTCAGTTGTGTACTGGATATGAAGGGTGTTTTCAGCATTTAATAATTAATTCATGAATTGATTTCCATATTTATCTTCTGTCATCACATTTACTGCTTTGTCTTTTAGTCGTCTTTCAATTAAAAAATAGATTAAAACAAAACAGGAGACAAAATGAAGAATCATTAGTTAATGGACTTAAAAGTGAACAGGCTTAAATCATTTTACAAATTAAGAAATCTGTTATTTATAAACAGAGGATTGGAATAAAATATCATTGACAGTTTTTAACCAATACTGTTTTGAATGACATTATTTACAACAGCCACTGTGGCCAGTTACGGCATGGAATGGTTCATGGCTACTAAACAACTAAATGCAAGTAGATTAGTCAGTTAAGCTGACTCAGTAATATCTGGTTCACAGCAATATGCACCTTAAGTTTGCTGACATACGCTAATATACGCTAACATAAGCACAACTGGTCATACTAGACCAAGTAAAGATTTAAAGGAAAAGTCTCGAGTTTATTAAATTGAGCAAGAGGCTATTTTTATTGTTTATGAATTCTCGCTTTAACTGCAGATTGTTTTATAAAATACTTGAGACAGTACTACTCCTGTTTTCATTTATTTAAGACCATTTTATATCTTAACCATTGATTTTTATACCATTATATACAAAAACTGGGGTTTCTTTTCTTATACTGACCCTCAGTCAATCTAAAGGTTTTTCTTGACGTTTGCCAAATTGAAGAGTTTTCCTTAAAGTCTGAATGATTCCTGTTTGGCAACCAACAATTCATGAGCACTTTGTGTTTCTCTTTTTGTTAGAATTGCTCTCAAAGCTGCTTAAGTGGAAAAAGATGTAAGTCTCTGTTTTGTCATTGTAAAGATTCAGTTAACCTTTGACCTCAAGAGTCTTAGGATGCATTTTGTCATATAGATCAATAAACCCTTTGAGGCAAATTTACGATTTATGATTTCGGGCTATCTAAATAAAATTGACCTGAGTTGACTCACCCTCAACGATCTTCCGTGCCGATGCCAGAAGCAGACCCATTGCCAAATCTGCAGTGGCATCACTCACCACACCAGGCGTGTTGGTCACCTTCACTCCGAGGCTGGTGATGTATGGCACATCCAGGTGGTCGATGCCCACTCCTCCGTTGGCGACCACCTTTAGCGAGGGAAGCGAACTGAGCAGTGAAGGCTCGGCTGAAGGGCAGGCGTTCCACACGAACATGGCCTGGATTTTAGGCCCGTGCAGCTGGGGGTTTTGAAGGAACTCTTTGTGGCAGATGATTTTGAAGTGCTGTTTCATTATGTCAGTGACTTCTTCAAGGTAACCTTGTTCACCCACCTCTGAGATCAGAGCCCATGGCTTGTTGTCCTCCATCACCTGGAGAAGTTAAAACACAGTGGGACAAACACTCACCCATCGTAGCTCATCTCATGTCCTGGAGATGGCGATGAAGGGATGGAGTATGGTTGAATTTAAAATGGCAACTTAAAAGTCAGCAACTGCCATGGTCCCCCCCAGACCGCCAGGGTGCTCAAAGGTTCCAGTTTGACCATGTGGCAATTAGTTTGTGATAAACATAAAATTTCATAAGAGCAATTTTTGAGGGGGGACACAAATAATGCAACCAAAATTGTACTTGTAGGCCTATAGGATACATGTACACAGAGGGAAGTCTTGCTATTATTTTTCTGTCCAACAACACAAAGCAATAGTTGTTTAATATGACTTAAGTTCATAGGTTCACCATGGGCCATATTATCCTAAATAACTTGCGTCCACATAGTAATTTAGTTATTCTTCTGGGATAGAGGATGTCTCTTACACACACACACACACACATTATATATATATATATATATATATATATAAAGGTCTGACCTGCCGTTTGTAATTTTTAAAAGAACGCGTTTGGTTTTTCACCCGCGATTCTGTTTCCACTGCAGCAGATGAGCCGCGTGTGGTGGAGGCTTGTTGTTATTTACCGATAGAGACCACCGCGGTATGAATGACATCGTCACCAACAGCTCTGTTCACTGTTGCTTTACCTGCTCCCTGCTTTAAAATATCCACAGCGTCTCTTTCTGTGTTTCTCTGCAGAAGTAAATAGATAGCGCTGCGTCTTCCTGTGTGTGTTTGTGTGTGGCTGTGACGTGCGGTTACTGTCTGTGCACACGTGACACGTGGCGCCGTGCAGCGTGTTTATAACGTTCAAGGTCACAGGCAAAAAATTGGATATTTGACACTACGTCACTGGTCGGGGCCGAGCAAGCGAAAACGGTCAATTCAGTCCCCAGGTGATCAATCTGCGCATCTCTAGCTGTAAAAGATGAGTTCCAGTAAGCTGTTAAACAAGCTACCAAATAAGCTAGGTAACCTTAATGTTATAATAACAGAGTGGGCTCATGGAAAAATAATCGGTTATCATAACTTTTTGTCATGATTAATTTATGAATGACTCAGTATTAAGTATTAAGCTAATCTGTTCATCCAATGTTTAAAGTGCATAAAACAGCCCTGCCAGCTTACTTAACATTACTGGAGCGCTTCTTCTTCTTCTTCTTCATATGGATTTACGGCA
Organism: Micropterus salmoides; assembly: GCF_014851395.1. NCBI lineage: Eukaryota > Metazoa > Chordata > Actinopteri > Centrarchiformes > Centrarchidae > Micropterus > Micropterus salmoides. The sequence goes on along the minus strand of NW_024040817.1, from coordinate 17,251,239 downwards.
GTTTAGACGCTTCTTGGCGTATTACTGCCTTCCTCAAGAAGTCGCTATAATGAAAACATTATTGCTTCAAATTTTTATATATAGCCCTGTATCGTGTAAGAACTGTAATAATACTTTGACAATCAAGTGGTGGTTCTCATTTTGACCAGTGGCGACTCCTGCCAAATCTCTCATGGGGGGCAATTGTTGCATGATGGCTAAGGTGACCAGTTCAATGGTCTAAGTCTGCTATAAGACAAGGATTGTTCCTTAGGCTACATACTGTACAGTATTTGTGAACAGCTACATCCTGAAGTTCATTGTCAATGTCTACAATGAATGAACAGTCCACAGTTAAGATCAACAGATCTTTAGACCTTTGGATGTAAAGGCAACTACTTCAGCAATAATGAAAAAAAGAATGACTCTCACAATCATCTGATTTAGCTGTGACAAACCTTTTATTTAGGAACAATAAATCCAGAATAAAGCAAAAACGGAAGTCACGTGGTCTATTCCTCATATGGAAGCGAAAGCAACCGGTAAAACCTTCAAAATAAAGGTAGCCCATGTACCGTGTAGTTAAAGAGGTGATTTTAGACTAAAACTAAACTAAATCTGGGGGTGGAAAAAAAACACTGTAATTGACTGAAATAAAAAAAAAAAAAAAAAAAAAAACTCTGGCTGTTAGGGAGAATTAAACATTTGTAAGACCATTGTCGCCAACAGGCAATAAGGGTTTGACCTTTTGACTTGTGTTTATATCAAAGAGAAGGCTGGCACTGCTACCAAAAGAAGCTAATCACTGAGTTTGCAGGGTGTGCAGAACTTCACCTGCCTCCCAGCTTCTCTTTCTGTGGTGCTATAGCTGCTAAAAACTCTCAGCTTCCACCATCTACTGTTATGTGTCAAAACAAAACTCTTCCAAAACAAATCTGTGGAGTTGTAAACTTTTTATTTTCCTTTGCATTTTTCTCCAGTGTAATATACTTATTATATTAGTTAAGTAGAGTAAATATTTTTAATGCAGCCTGTAGTTCTCATTAGTTATGTAGGCATACTTATGTGTGAAACCTGGTGAGCATTACTGAGAGTCAAAAAGCATCTCCTCTAGCTTCAAGTCTTTTACTGCCTTTCTTGGGTTTAATTCTGTTTAATGAGCCATCAGGGAAAGCTATGCACTGTTCAAACCTGTGTAAAGTAACATAAAAGTCAAATTGAGTCCCAAGACTGGTGATGTGAGCCTGTACAGGGTTTGAGGACTGATGATAGTATCAAGGCTGGTTCCATCACCTACCATCACTCTCTGTTCAAATAAATGCTGGACTGGCAGGACAAAGCAGAACACCACTCCTGTCTCCAGCACCAGAAAAGGGCCCTGTTGTCACTTTCAGATATTTACATCATGATTTATGGTAACCAACAACACCTTGTAATTGTGGCTCTGCTTTTGTGCATAAGGGAATTGAAATACATGGGTGACCTGTACTAGACACAGCTCCAACCTGTCGACCCTACCCGGGTCACCCACCTTTAGTAGCACTGTCAATGTGGTTCTTTCTTTATACTTGCAGACATGTTGCAACATTAAGACAGTGTGAGGGATGTGTGTGGACGGACTGATGCAATGCTGCCTATTGCTTGTTTTGTGGGACATGTTTGATATGTTAAGAGTAAGAGAACTCAGTCCTGCTCTGAATCTGCCCATTTGTATCAGATGTGAGAAAATGTCATTAGAAGTTGCTGTTGGTATTCTGTGATGTGACAGAGGGAATATCCAGAAGGTTTTTCTTCCGAGGTGTTTGTGAATGAAATGCTTAATGTCCAAATAAAGCTTGGTGTTCATCTGACTGATGACCCCTCAGATTGTTAACTGGCAGTAAAGGCTGCTCGGGAGAAGACTGAAAATGTACTCAGACTTTCTCATGTGTTTAGGGGAGTTTGGCCCCAGTCCCCTTTAGTAAAAAGACAAACAAAAAAACTACCATGTTTGTGTATTGATAGCTAGCTGCTTAATAACACTGATAAAACTAAATATTAACCAATGGTTCGAGTTTGATAACAAGGCTAGCTGTTTAAATTTAAGCTTGTATATCAGTGAATTAGTTAGCCTGTGTGGTTTTCCATTTTCTTGTTGTGATGGCTTTCGGCCTGGTAATGCCACAATCTAGTTTCACCCTCTCAGGTAAGCTCCACCCTGCCTCTCCAGTAGCAGGCACACACCTGGAGACAATTACCTCATTAAGAGTTGATGTTCAGAGAGCACTCAGGATCTCTCTTGATGCATTGTGTTGTAGTGTGGTCAGTGAGCAGGTTAGGATTTTGGATGGTATGCAATCCAATTTTTGTGAACACTTTTTAATTTGTTTTTATTACAGACATTTTAAGCCCCCTTTAAGACCCTGTAGACTGCATGGCCTGTTTTGCTAGAGTTCACCACAGAGATGGCCGTGGAGGTTGATACATTAACTTGCCTTAAACATCTGCTCCTTGAATGAGGTGGATGGGTGGATGATTTACTGCATTAGTTGAGGGTTGAGCCACTGCCGTTTTGCCTGCCTGATCAACTGCTGATTTTTGTGTCCTGATTTTAAATGGGGATTCTTTTTATGAGACGCTGTTTCAGGGGGATGGGCCGTGTGTGTGTGTGTGTGTGTGTGTGTGTGTGTGTGTGGTGTGTGTGTGTGTGTGTGTGTGTGTGTGTGTGTGTGTGTGTGTGTGTGTGTGTGTGTGTGTGTGTGTGTGTGTGTGTGTGTGTGTGTGTGTGTGTGTGTGTGTGTGTGTGTGTGTGTGTGTGCGCCTTTAACTGAGCCTTATTGTGTGGTGTTTTATATATGTGACTTGCTGTCTTTAGGTGGTGGAGCACACCTGTGGGTGGTGGTGGTGTCAGGACATTCTGGTGGCAATTGTGCTTTTGTAACAGTTTGCTTTTATCCTTTAGCATCTCTGCAGCATTGGCATTAACATCTTGTTGATTTACTGTTTGAGCTTATGTAGTTATAAAACTGCCCAAAACCTGAAGTAGCACAGAATTAACTTATAAAAATGTATTATACATATTTATAATATGCTCTTAATTACGATCATTTAATTGCTGGTGATTTTAATATTCACGTTTGTTGTGTTTCTAAGCCTTTGGTCAAGGACTTTTTAAACATTTTAGATTCTTTTAACCTTACTCAGTCTGTAAACTGCCTGATCCATAACAAGGGACATTTTTTGGACATGGTCTTGTCCCAAATGTCCCAAAGGACATTTCTGATGCAGGTATTTCTGACCACATGCCTGTCCTGTTTTCTGTTTCTTTGCCGTGCCCTCAAAGCAAAGTGTGCGTCCCCATGCGTCAACGGCGCGCAATTAATCCATCTACGGCTTCCTTTTTTGCTGCAGCGTTCGACACCTCTCCTTTAATGTCACTGGATGCCTCCTTTTCAAATTTGGACATTGATGAGCTGGTTACTTTATTTGACTCCACGTGCACAGAAATCCTTGACTCAATAGCACCATTTATGCACAGGAGCTCTAACTCAAATGGAGTGCCATGGCACAATGACCCTACTCGTGCTCTCAAAAGGGAACGTCGCCGTGCTGAGAGAAAATGGGGGGGAAAAAAGACAAACTTCATGTGTCTCTGGGGATTTTAAGAGACTGTTCATCTAACTACCAGGACGCTGTGAAAGCTGCAAAGACTCAAACCTTGTGCAAAACAACTGTCACAAAGCTCATGTCCTTTTTAATGTTTTAAATAGGATAATCAACCCCCCTGAACATACTGGCATTATTCCTAGTGCCCTTCTGTGTGACAGATTTGGTAAATTCTTCACTGATAAGGTGTCCAGTATCTGGGCCTTAACCCTTTGTGTTGCGCCAGATCCCAGTATTATACCTTTTTATGTTCAGCTGTTTTTGAAGATTTTATGCCAATACCTTTCTGACTTGTCAAAGACGGTCCAAAGTTAAAGACCCTCGGTCTGCTCATTAGACAGCCTTCCAGCCAAGCTTTTTAAAGATGTTTTTGACTCTGTTGGGCCTTGTATTTTAAACTTGATAAACTTTCAACTGGGTGTGTTCCGGCTGCTTTTAAAAAGGCCATTGTACAGTTCCTCCTGAAAAAGCACAATTTGGACCCCCTCTGCTTTGTCAAACTACAGGCAATGACAAAGGTTTGTCACTACAATTTTAGGCCCAGTCTTGTTCTCGCTGTACTATATATGCTGCCCCTTGGATCAATCTTCCAAAAATACATTTCCTTTCACTGCTTTGCAGATGACATCCAAATTTACCTACCTTTAAATACTAAAACAAACTCAGTTGAAGTGCTGAGAAAATGTCTACATGAAGTAAAAGACTAGATGTCACTGAACTTTTTTAAACTTAAATGACAAAAAAACTGAAGTTGTAACTTTTGGGGAGCCCGATGTCTCTGGTGACAACAGTGCTCTTGGCCCAATATCCTCAAACTGCTGCCCATTTGTAAAAAGTCTTGGTGTTTTTATTAACAGTTCTTTCAACAGATTAGCTCAGTGGTAAAAACAAGCTTTTTTCAGCTCAAGTGCACAGAAGAGGGGCAGAGAGACCTCTGCTGGTTGAGCTTCCACAATGCAAGAAGGTCTCCAAATATTTTAAGAAACTAAAATATTAATTAAATAATATAAACTTAAATAGGCTAACTGCTATCCTAAGCTAAATATAACATTAGTTCAATTGTCTTAATCTGAAGTTACAGGTCACCAATGGTTTTAAAAATGTTTAATTCTCTATAACAGCCAGAGCTATTATTTTATTATTTAAATTTTTTTCAGTTAACTAAAGTGTTTTTTTCACACCCAGTGCTACTTTAGTTTTACTTAAATGTTATTTTAGTTTAGTTTTAGTATAAAATTACCTTTCTAACTACATGGTACATGGGCTACTTTTATTTTGACTTCCGTTTTTGGTTTATAATGAAACACGAATTGACTGAAGTTCACAGACTCTCTTCATTCTTTGTTCAAAAAGAAATAACAATAAAATGAATCGCCAAAAACGAAAAACGTACCTTGGTCATTTTTAATTGGTTTTTCGTTTTTTGATTCTGACACCAAAACGCCTATGGTGTGCCATGAAAACCGTGAAATATTTTACATGAAAAATGACTTTAATGATCAAAATAGTTGCCATTTAATTGTCTATCAGTTGTAAAAAAATATATATATTTTAGCTGGGGGTTGGGTGGGAGATAGGGTGAGAATAGTGGGGGGTGGAAGTCACACCAGTTTCCAAGATGGATGCCTCAAGCTACTCAGATCACTTGTCATTAATTACCTTAATTTCACAGGTACTGATAAACAATAATGATATTAATACTAGCTGGTAACATATGACAAATTCAGCAGGAACTTAAAATCTTGCAATAGCTGTGAATGGACCGGTGTTGTGCCGAATTCTGCCTGCCTGCCGAGAACTGCGTGCACCTCGCGGGTGATAGCGGTCATTTATGCTGAGAAAAGAGGTGGATGCAAATCTCGGCAGGTAGCCTATAAAATTTGATCTGCCGCATTAAGCATCCACCTCTTTAGGTCCTTTTCAGACACTTTGCTGTGGTCATTGATCAAACTGCGTTATTACCACATATATTTAGTGAATGTCAAGTTATGGTACTACTAAGTGTACTAAAATATTAAAGACTCTAAACGGTCATAAAATATATACTTCAAATGATTTAACACCATTGATGGACCCCACAAATAATATTATTAGCGTTTAAAAGCAGTATTTGGAGGTGCATGAAACACTCACAGGTGTGGCTTGTTCCGGATTCTCTCTTCTCCTGAACCAGGAAGAACTATTAAGGAAATGTGGAGGATTTCAATATAAGAGCTTTTTCCCTCTAACAGTGCTACTGTACTACTACTACTAATGATTTTTGTTTATTTTCAACAGGCATTTACTCTTCATGAGAAAATTTATGAGAAAGACTAGATCCATGTTTAGTGTTTCTAAGTAGGCTATGTAGCTGTATGATCCAGTTGAAACATGAGATATCACTGCAGTATAGTCTGCTGTGAGAGCAGGGAGAATTTGACACAGGAATCATAAATCATGTCTGACTTTAACTTGTTGAAGATGCCAATAAGCTATTTATTTAAAACATACGACTATTATTGATGGCTCATACAATGGGCATAGGGAAAACAGTAGGTCACTTTCATTATGATCTCTCTATACTGTAAGTGTGCTCAGATTGAGTTCAGTGTTTAACCACTGCTTTAGTGTAGATACGTATAATGAGATGACTCGAACAGGCGACCCGGAGAGTCCAGCAGGCTTCACTGCAGAAGGTGCCTCTGAGCAAGACCCTGAATCCCTAACTGCTCCCCTAGCCCTGCATAATGGCCACTGCATCCTAATAAGGACATGCATTGTACTGTGTGTTAAAAATTGTATGTGGCCACGATAATCACGTCACTATGACATCATCCGAGCTATTTTCTCAGACTCTGGAAAGATCCATTCAGAGCCACAGAAGACATTATACTACTGTTTTCACAGGCTGAGTAGTTCTTCTCGTGACAACTAACTTGATCGGTGGAGTTTCCCTTTAAACATATTTGGTTGCACTGAACTGAACCAGTTGCATTTGGTAATTAGAATAACTGTATGTCTGCATTTTTAAATAGCCAATGGGACCATAATTCAGCCCTACAATCCAACCTGCACCAAATACTCCATCTCTCCCTCCCATCCCATAACCCCAACAATGGTATAATCAGACTTCTGTAAAAAAAAAAAGTTTATAATTCTCCTTCAAGTAGACCTTGACCATGGACCCGAAGCACTGTACCCATCCATTTCTTGTTACCCCCATCCAAAGTTTTTATCATGCTTGTCCCCAAATATACATTATAGGCCCCTCGACAGTACCTTTTTGTGCTGCAGCTGGCGTAAAGATCTGTGCATGTTTGTCGTTTTAAGGAGCCAGGATGCTCGTGCTGGACCCCACAGTCTCCTTGTATACAGGACACAGCAGAGACTTTGCATTTTGGCTGTCAAGTTAACAATTTTGTCACTAGTGTTTTATAATGTTTGGCAAAAATTAAAGCACATCAGAAATGATTATCTGTAAGGTGGCAATCAATAATTACTGTTGATGTGATGTGCAAATAATCCTCAAGAGAACAAAGTGTTTACACTACAAATCATTATATGTTATATTTGTAAAGAAATGTGCATGCAGTAAATGTCCACAGGTCAAACTGCTATGAATAAATTATTAACATGAAGCCTGTAGGTCAACTAAACAATCCCAAACTAACTAATGTATTGAATGATCCAAAAATATTAAATATTTTAAATGGCATCAAAACTAATTTAGAGTTAGTTGATTTCTCACCTTTTGAGCTGAATTTGATGAGGTTTATCTCAACCCTGCTGTTTCCTGTTAGTTAGAATGAGCAGAAACTGGGGGTCAAGGGGGAGGGGGCAGATGAAGGCATGCCAACTGGTCTTTGATAGTATCTTACCTCCCCTTTGCTTTAGATGAAGAATAAACAGATTAAACTTGAGAAGCTGATCTGAAAGCAGAGCAGAGGGTCGTCCATAGAGAGGAGAGGAGAGGAGTAATTCATTAAGCAGAGTAACCGGGCAGGCAGAAGCTTCAGGTTGGTGATTGCACAAGACTGACAGAGCCACCCATAAAGAGACAGTACACTGTTTGTTCACTTTTTTTTCTCAGCGGTGCCACCTCCTAAATCCCCTGTGTTTCTGCTGTTTTCTCCGCCTCTTTGTATTTGTGGTTGGTCCCCTGTCTGTCTCATTTGATTTGAGGAAACTTTTGCTTAATGGGAAATTTAAGCAGCTATAGCAGCAAATAATAATTCCATTTAGAGTAATTGAAGTGTATGCAAACTGGCAGTTAACTAACCAATATATGACGAAGCATGTACAAAAAGTATGGACTCTAGCATCAACTCAAACAAATAATCACATGATACATATGCAAATTCTAAATTCAAATTGTAGGACTATGAGGAATGATAACATACATCAACAACAACATAGATAAGCAACATGTGCCTTAATTCACATTCAAATGTTTATTGCCTTTTTTTGGCAAAACTGCCAACCTTAGCCAAAGTGTAGCAAACGTTTGCTCATCCACAAAAAAGAATAAAGTAAACTTTATTTATACAGCATTTTTAAACAGTGGTTGTGAAGTGCTTGACTTAAAGAGAGAAAAAAATCAACTTTTGCTGCAGAAACATAAAGTTATTATCACATTAACAAACAGTCAAAGAGCTCTGATGTGCTTCTGATAAGTTTTCAATACAATTTCAATAATTACAAACTATCACTTTTTAAGAGCCTTTGAACCTGAAGTATACAGGATGTATATGGATGTCATTTGAACATGTGACCACTAGGTGACAGTAATATATTAACCTGTGTCTGTCTGTATGGCAGCGCAATGACTTCATGCATTTGAGGTTTGAATGGGGTTTGAATGGTTTATTTTATTATTGCTGAAGGTTTGCTGCTTCCGTCTTTGAGCTGTGTTTCACAGCCCACACAGCTGCCTGCTTTTATGCTGCTTCTTTTGTGTAGGTTGGATGACCCCAACTAGGCTACCTGAATTGTTAATTTTCCACCTTACTCCTAGTCTGTTCTGCTGTTGGGTTCAAAGAGAATACAAACTTAACAGTAACTGCTTGTTTGTGGGGTTACTTAAATTTTTGTATATCAAAAGAATTAGCAGACAACAGCACTACACTGTGTCCAACCTTTTCTGCATGTTGTGATCTACTTCGTGGGGCCCATTAAAGCAGAAGACTTACAGAAATCTCTGGAACATGCTAACATCTCTGTTGACGACTCTACAATACGTAAAACACTAAAAAAGAATGGAGTTCATGGGAAGACACTACGGAGATGTCACTGTCCAAAATAAAGATTCCTTCATCTGGATATTCCACAGCACTACTGGCAAAATATTCTGTGTACAGATGAAACCAAAGTTGAGTTGCACGGAAGGACAACACAACCCTATATGTGGAGGAAAAAAGGCACAGCACACCAACATCAAAACCTCATCCCACCTGTGAAGTATGGTGGTGGGGGAATGATGGTTTGGGTCTGCTTCGCTGCCTCAGTTGATAATTCTAAAGTTTATCAAGACATTTCGCAGGAGAATGTAAGGCCATCTGTGTGCCAATAGAAGCTCAACAGAATGGGTGATGCAACAGGACAACGACCCAAAGCACAGAAGTAAATGGCTTCAGCAGAAGAAAATACACCTTCTGGAGTGGCTCAGTCAGAGTCCTGAACTCAACCCGATTGAGATGTGGCATGTGGCATGACCTCAAGAAAACAATTCAGACAAGACATCCCACGAATACTGCTGAAATTAAACTGTTTTGACCGTTGTTCAGGTCTGATCCACAACTACAGGAAATATTTGGTAGAGGTTATTGCTGCCAAAGGAGGTTCAACAAATTATTAAATCCAAGGTTCACAAGGGTTTCTACCCTGCACTGTTTACATGGTGTGTTCAATAAAAAAATGAAAACATATAATTTTGTGCGTGGTATTAATTTAAGCAGACTGTGTTTGTCTCTTGTCTCTGTTGTGACTTAGATGTATATACCTTTCATCAGAAGTATTTTCATGTAAAAGTATCGAGTATTTCACGAGAAAAAAGCAAGAATTATAGATTATTATAGATTATTATAGATAATAAGATTTAAATAATTATGTGGAACATATTTTTTTCCTTTGTTATCATCTTGTCATATTTATGTTGGGACCTCTTCGCGTGGTCTTTGTCCTCAGCTTGGGAACCATAATGTGAAACTCATGTGTAATGAGTCACACAGTTGTGTGAAGACCATTTTACATGGCAAAAGATTAAAGTAGCCTTTTAACACATTAGTATATTTTAGCTATTTGTTTGAAAATACCTTATTTGAACTATATTATATTATTAACTATTAACTATGGCCTATTTATCTCTGATTAGAGCTAGGTTGAAGTAGTAATATAGTTTATGTGAATTTAGAGCCTTTAAACTTTTAGATTTTAGTTTTTCCACACCTGAAATCTGTCATTATCACTTTTATACTACTGTATCACTCTGTGGTCTGACTCTCTGATGCTCAATGACACCTTGAGTGTAACTTTCACTCAAATGATCTGTAAATACATGTCATGAAATCACCAATCAGACTTTTAAAATGCAGCCTGCCCTTTAGCTTTGGTGAATGTTAATGTTAGAAAAATATGCTGTGCTTAAGTATTTTAAACTGTTGCAAGCCTGTCTTAAACAGGAAGTGCTTAATACTTTCAGTGAACTTGTAAAGCAGGAACTTATATACAGATATAGACAGAAAAGGCCTACGGGTGAGATACATAGTGCACCCTAGAAAAAGGTTATCAACTACTTTGTATGACATGAAAAACTATGGGTGTAACCAACTAACATACTGCTTAAAAACAGACTGTAGAGAGAATCTCTTGAGTCAATTCTGTACTAATTGTAGTGCATGTATTGACTCCTTGCAAGTAAATGTTGTTGAAGAAGATTCCAGTCACTCTGTCATTCTTCGATAAAGATTATTAAGGAGTTGGCTGTGTGATGTGATCATGTGTTGTGTGTGTGTTTGCATGTGACAAACCCTCGTGTAAATCGAAGACTGTGACACGCTTGCACTAGAGTTTCCCATTTGTCTTAAGATTGCACGGCTGTAAAACATTAAGCTCCTAATACTGCTATATTGTCATTCTTTTTAAATTGTAATCTGTTATTACTGCTGTTTTTAGGGCACTGCTTATTTATGTGTTGAATTAATTAGTTATTTCCTTGTTTTATTTATTTGCTTTACTTTATTATTACTATGTATTATGTTTTAACCAACATCAAGAGAAGCCATACAAAATTTATTTATATATGAGTGTAATGACAATAAAGATAATTCATTAATTCGTGTGTGCACGTGTCTGTTCCTGCAGGGCTTCAGCCGGAGGCCATGTGTGCAAGGTAGCTGCAGATCAGCAGCTTACCTGCTTCACACTGTTGCATAATTGTCTCACCTTAACTTTAAGTATCTGCTCCTCCTCTCCTGCCTTCAGCTCCTCATCCCTACCTCTGTCTTTTTGCTTCTCCTCCGCACCTGGACTGACAACTCCTCCCATCTCTCCCCACTCTACCTCTTCATCTCTCTGTCACCTGGGTACTCCCCCAAACTTTCAGCTCCACACTTTTTCTCATCCCAATCCTCCCACCCCCTCCCGGGCCTTCTCTTTGTCTCCTCCATCTGAGGCTGCAACAATCTTCCTCCCTCTATCTATACTGGCCAGGAGTGTATTAGGCTTTCATTAAGCCAGATCTCCAGCCAAGCTCCAGTTCCATCTGCTGCCACATCGGACAGCGGGAGGCCTTTTAGCAAAGTGCTGACTCACGTGGGAGACACAGCAATTATATCTCTGCTTCGTCACACAGCAGCATTTTGGATGTTGTTGACAATGCTCTTCTCTGATCAACAAACATGGAAGTACAGCCCATGTCACACCAGGAGGTCAAAGGGGAGTGTTTGTATTTTAAGGAGAATGCATCACACACTTAATTGTTCAATGCACCTTTTTCAACACCACCTCTCCTAATAAACTCTTTATCACGGCTCATGACAGAATTTCTTGTGTTGCATGTCATAGTCTCATGTTTGCAGACAGGTGAGGACGTGTACCTGACCTGTGGTGTCAGAGTTGTCACAGTACAGCACAGAGGTGACACAGAGGTAAAGAGTCCTTAAGTAAACTCCGCCTCTCTATAATACATTGCTGACGTGAGTCCACAGCCTCATCCTGACTCAGCTTATCGGCGCCAAAGAGCTCTTTGAAGTCACGGTGTCGTTGCTTTTCACTCTGCCTCCTCTGGGCAGATAAAAATAAAACAACACAATGCAGATGACTTTGCTGTTGGATTCATAAATGGTGTTAGTGCTGTGGCGTCATATCTACTTTCTTGTATTTTCTGGCAGAAGTAAACTGCAGTAAAACAAAAAGCTAATTAAATGGTTATTTTGAACCAGAAGCAGCATCCTATGTTGTGCCTTATTTTTTGCTGCTTCACTGTAAATAATTACAGCCCCATTTAGTTATGTCCACTTACTTCTTTTAACTCAAATGTCTCAGCAGCAGTTCATAGCGGCTTTATACATGTAAATTGAAACAAATTTGGAAATAAAATCCTCTTAATTTGAAATTGAAAGTAGTTTAAATGTGGTTAATTTGCTTTAACTTGAAACTGTGAGTTATATTAATGCAGAAATTTATGTCGGTTAGACTAGTTACTTATATAGACTAGTCAAGGAAACAGGTGAAGTTGCCTTTCCAAGTTAAACTAATTTGAAATGTCTTACAGTGTTGCATTTATCATTTTAGAAATGTAATTTTAGATTCATTTCAATTTTCTTTTCTGTATACATTGTGGGGGCACTTCTACCTTTTTGGCTACAGTCCTGCACAGTCCTGTGATCAACAGCTGGCAGTTCTCCCAGCATTAAACCACTATACACTGGTGAAAGAAGTATTAAGATATTTTACTTAAGTAAAAGTAGTAATACAATAGTGTGAAAATAGTCAATTACAAATAATAATGAGTAATTTTAAATATTACACTGATATTGCACATACTGTACATGCTTTCTGTGTATAGGTATACTATATGTATATAAGTAACTGTATATATTGTTTTTATTTTTAGTCAGTTCTAATTTTAAAAAAATCTGTGAGTGTAGCATGAAGGGTGTGCAACCGTAGTGTAAATGACAATTAAATTAACATTGAACCTTGAAAAGTCCTGCATTCAAAATTTTACTTAAGAAAAAGTACACAAATATTATCAGCAAAATCAGCTTAACATTTGCAAAGTAAAAGTACTCATTATGCAGGAAAATGGCCCATGTGAGTGTTATATTATTAATCATTGTATTATTTAATCATTATTAATGTCTAAACAGCAAGTTACTGTTGCAGTTGGTGGAGGTGAAGCTCGTTTTAAGTTCTTAATTCATGGTAGTTTAATAATGCATACTGTTTCATATACTGATCAAAAGAAAAAATAAACGTAGTAGAGAAAAATGTACAACAATTACCTCTGAAATGTAGTTAAAATGGAAGTCCTCAAGTAAAGTACAAGTATCTCAGAATTGTTTTTACAGTATTTGAATATACTGAATGATTTTAACAATTTATAAGGATGTTGGCTTTTGTTAAGCAGTTCCATCTGCTGCCACAGCGAACAGCGGGAGGCCTTTTAGCAAAGTGCTGACTCACGTGGGAGACACAGCAATTATATCTCTGCTTCGTCACACAGTAGCATTTTGGATGTTGTTGACAATGCTCTTCTCTGATCAACAAACAAACATGGAAGTATGGCCCATGTCACACCAGGAGGTCAAAGGGGAGTGTTTGTTTGTATTTTAAGGAGAATGCATTTGTTCAATGCACCTTTTTACAATGGAAGTTCTCAAGTAAAGTACAAGTACCTCAGAATTGTTTTTACAGTATTTGAATAAATTGAATGATTTTAACAATTTAGAAGGATGTTGGCTTTTGTTAAATTACATATAAGTTGTTTCTTTTTCTATTAAAACATTGTTTTACATTGATGGAGAATTTAATCAAATAATTCTGGTATTACAGTAATAATTGGCTGTCCTCCAAACACTGAACATGTTCCATTCAGGATCCTAGTGTGTGGTGAAACTGCAGGATCTAGTTTAATGAGGACATAATCATCTTTTTGTAACTTTAGTTAAAAAATAAAGTGGACTTGCATGTAAGGTTAGGTTTGCTTGTATTTTTCTTTGAGTGTTTGCATCATAAATAAAATGCAAACGGTTGTGCTGTCTTGTGGGAAAAGTGCCATAATTTCCTTTACAATGTGTTTTGCCACTGTTCTTGTGTTTGTGCTAACATCTCGTGTCTGATTATTTCAACATGAACCATGTGAAGACTCAGCCTGGTGAACTTGTTAGTGGACAAGCATATGTCTTCAGTGACTCAGCGCCCCACTCAAGGGTTTTGTCCCTGGGCTGTTCCTGGACACGTTTAGAGGATTTCTCCTCCTGCAGGTGCCGTTGTCTTGCAGCAACACAACAGAGACCACACACACACACACACACACACACAGTCCACACCTGTGTCTCTCTGGTGGTTCTGAAGAGGCTCAACAGCGTGTCCTGGTTGAGGATAAATTCAGATGGCTAATCCAGTCAGCCTGAGCATTAGTCTGCTGCTCATGACGCACAGAGCTGTGTGGTGAAGTCACAGGTCGACTCAGCGGCCTTGTTCTCTGAGGACCACCTGCCCCTCTCTGGTGACCAGTGACCCACACTTTGTGTCTTTTGATAAAGGGGACACCTTCATCAAACATATGTAACCACTCTCACACCAGATCACAACATCACATATTGCTCAGCAATTTGGAGTCTGTAGAAACATGCAATAAAAAGAGAACAGTAACAGAAAGAAAGACATTATGATGCACTCTTACAGGTGAATTTTAGTGTGGAGATGTTAAAAATGTGTAAATTTCAGAGACCTTTTCGCAATAAGATCATGGTCTTCAGCCAGGGAACGGCTGCCAGAGATCTTAGCTCCCCAACGGGTTCAGATCAGCAGAAGGTTGGCTCCTTCTGGTTAGGTAATAGATAATCAGTGAGGTGAGGTTGTTGGTCCTCTACTGTGCAGCTCAGTGGCTCTCCATCCACGAGCGGCTACTTAGCCTTGTCTTTAAAGCCGCTGTTACCTAATGACAGAATCCGTGTAGAGCCATGGGCCAGCTGATTTAGAAGATGGCTCTCCAGTTCAAAGCCTCTTGGCATTTGAGCTATGGCAGACCAGGCTTCATTGGAGTGTATATGTGTGTGTGTGTGTGTGTGTTTGTATGGATGAGTGCAGAGTTGGGTTTGCTCTTCAGCCAGTCAGATCAATGTTATGCAAAGCTATTAGTCAGAGGTTGCAGTGCTAGCGCCACAGTACTCAGGGACTTTCCCTCGGGGTCAAACTCACTGATGAGCTCTCACATCTGTTAAGAGTGAATAATAATGTTGTTAAAGCCAGCGACGCAATTTTACAATTTTAAACAATGCTGCCATGACACATGAATTACTCAGCCTGAAAATGCATTGATACTGGGATCAGGGGCTATTTGTTCAATCATTAAACATTGATTTATTGATGTTTCATTAGCTTTTGCATGTGTTTATTGTAAGTTGGCATTATTGATTCAAACCTCCAAGTCCTCTTTTTTGTAATTTTAATTATTATAGAGAGATGGCATAAATGAGAGACATATGTGAAACTAAATTTACAGACAAAATAAAACCATTATTTTTATGTTATTGTGAGTATGACCACAGATTGCATGTACAGTGCAGTTTCTGTATGTACAGAAAAGTTTGTGTTTTCTCCCTGTGTCGGATCATGTCTTTTGTAGGTGTCCGTGTGACTTAGGGGTAAAGACGCGGGCCGTGGACCGTCCCCGGTTTGGGCATGGCCTGTGACCTTTGTTGCATCTCTCTCCCCCTCATTTGTTCTCATTTCTCTATTGTCTGTAATAAAGACATAAAATGACCCCTCCAGTTATGATACTTTTTTTCACATTGTTGCAGCATGACCTGCCAATCTTAGCTTGATGCATCCATGTGTCACCTTTGTTGTATGCATTCGTATGCATCTTAGTTCACTAAACCTTCGGGTATGGCAGGGTTTATTTAAGAATATTTAGCACCAACATTTCAAGGGACATTGGTCCTGAAAGCACCTCTGCTGAGATATGACTCCTATATACACTTATTCTATAGCTATTTTAACATAGTTATCCATTAATTTGGGCTTTTGCAACCTTCCAAAAGTGCAACATGAACATTTATCTCACAGAAGCTAAGATGATGCCTGTGTCATCATGCACATTTCAGGTATTTAAAACGTGCCTGTTATGTTTAGCTTTTGAATGCATTGTGGTCAGGATTTTGCTGACTCAACGGGAGGGAGAGGTTCTCAGTGTACTTTAAAAGGCCATAAAGAAAGTGCTCCCTGGAACACCGTCTGAATAAGTCCTGTGGCTTTGACTTCCACTAATCATCTTAGGCAAAGCATGGCTCCCAATGTGCCTGCATGGGAACAGCTGTACCAAGCCACAGCAAATGCATGGTTGTTATCATCACCATAATCTTTCTCATCATCATCATGCAATACTCAGAAATAAGTAAGCTTATTATGTTGTTACTTCAACAAAGCATATCAACTGGAGGTAATGGCAATGCAATGCAAATAAAGTAAAGCATTTAAAATGAAGTCCGCAAAGGACTAGGTTGATCATATCCTTCATTAGGGGAGAAACAGCACGGCTGATCAGACACACATGATGCATGCAAAACTATGTTTGGAAAATGCATTTGCATGAAATGCATTATTAGAGACAAGAATGTGGGCAGGTATAAGGTACAAACAGCTAAACCTCTATTTTAAGTTTTTGAAATATCTGAAATGCTGCTAAGGGGTTTTATATCATTTTGTCTTATAAGCAAGAAATGTTACAAACTCTAACCCGATAAACTTCTGAGAAGACAGAGCAAAGGAAATGTAGAAATTAGGAGATCTACGCTTAAACCAGAAATCAAAAAAGAGATTAATACAGAGAAAAAAACTACACAAGAACAAAACACAAATAGCAAAACTATATATAGTGTATTTTATAGAAGGTAGAAGGAAGGTTTATTTGTCACATTACAACAGCTTGCAAAGTGAAATTAAGTTTGAAACTCCCTTCTGCTACGTGGCAGACAATATACAGTAATACAATAGCAATCATAAAATGGTAACCATAAATAAACTAATCAATGGAGCAGTGCTGAGGATAAATTTGAGTTTAAAAGTCTGATAGCTTGTAGGGGAAAAGCTTTTCTGCAGTGGTGGTGCGGCTGTCTTTACTATTACATTTTCTTCATCTTCAGATGTTTGAAAAGTATTATTAACCACGCCACATTCACTACAATGCCATTTAGATCTACTAGTACTTATATTGATATTAAAACCATGTTTTCATGAGTCTGAAAACCGCTAACGTCTGTGTAAATCCTCACAAGCTAATCGCCGTCCAGGTGCCGGGTGCCTGTTGCCAGAACAACGCGGCTTCCCATTGGCCACTGCAGCCGCACCACGTGCCGGGCGGTCTTGACGTCACGGGGAGAGCAGAGTCTGTGCAGCTGCTCGGGAGAAACACTGCTAGAGTTTGGACTGAGAGCAGCCGGGACAGTCAAGCTCCTGCGACCTGTTGCCTCGCTGCTGTTGTCTCTGTTACTTTGTATTGTCAGCACCGGTGCCGCGAGGTAATGGACTATTAGAGAGACTTTTAACAGGACCTCCACATAAACTTAAAAGCGAGGTAAGTTGTCGCTAGGGTTGTGTCCGCCCCTCCCTCTCTTGCAGTCTGTCGGCTTCCTGATACTTTTTTAAATTATTTTTTTTGCTTTTTAGTTGTTGCTTCCAGCTCAGGTGAGATGCGTTTTCAGGTTGAAGCGGTTGCCTTGCAGCTAGAAACTTTTACTAACACTCATATTTGTCTGTATAATATAACAGGAAACACTCTTTTCTCCTATAGCTTTGCAGCGCAGCAGCATTCACGTTACTCGATGCTAGTGGCAGCAGATAAAGCTTTGCCGAACTTAATCGGATGTGGCTCCTTCTTCGGTCCCACATGAGCCCCTCAGAGGAGCCGGATAGGAGCTTGCTTGTTGTCTTTACACTCTTCGCATTTATTTGTAGCATGAGTGAGGACAGGAAGTGAAAAGGGAATCCTGCCACCACCACCACACAAGGCTGAGTGAGGCAGGGTATCTCATTTCAGCAAATACAGCCAGTCAGGGGATTAAAGCAAGAGAGAGGAGCTATAGGACTGGTGCAGCCTTACCCTGACAAGTGAAGTGGAAATGCTAGTTTTACTGTGAAGGGGAAGGGATGGCTTTGGTAGAGTTTGTAATATTACCCCTCATTATGTAGTCAGTGTACAGTGTAGTAGCAGTGAGATGTGTTTTCACTTTAATGAACTGACAATCCTGGGAGCTTCAGTTCAATACATTTACATTTACTCATTTGGCAGATGCTTTTATCCAAAGCTACTTACATTTGAGGGACTAAAAGCATCAGGAAAATAAGAGATCTACAAACGACAATAAATACTAGTAAGAGCTAGTACCGCATACAGCATCAGTGGTATATATATCTAGGGGAAAATCTTCGCATTAGTTCTCAAAAAGGAGGAAAGCGGTTAAATAAATCAATGTTGAAAAGATCAAACAGTTGACAAATGATTTTGATAATCTATTAATGATTTAATTAATGTATTGAGCAAAAATGTCAAACATTTGCACGTTCCAGCCCTTTAAATGTGACGATTTGTAGCTTCTCCTTGTTTTTAGGGCTGTAACTAACAGTATCCTTGAGCCCACGTTGAAGTCTTCAAATTGCATGCACAACTACAGAACATATTTAATGCGACATGTTTTAACTAGAGCATATTTAATTATCTCCAGTCATTCTGATGTTAATTTATTTTAGCTAAGTCGTCCATCGCAGTTTCCCTGAGCCTAAGGTGAGGCATTCAATCTGCTGGTTTTATCTCAGCACAGTCCCAAATACAGATATTTCATTTACATACAATACGTACAGGTAGTGATGAAGCAATTAGTCGATGATTTGATTAGTTCATCAACAGGATACCCACTTTGATTGTAAAATAAATGCAACAGCTTAAGTTGAGTTGTTAAGATCATAAGAAACATTTGATGCAGGAAATGAGAGGAAAGACGTTCACTCACACAGAGAAAGACTCTGAAATTACATCTAGTTTTTGCTGTCTTTGAAGCTCTGTGGCTTCCAAGTGGTTATAGGAAATTTCAACCATCTCAGGGCAGCCAACACAACATAGCAAGACAATTTAAAGACCTGTTGAGGTGCTGACGTGAGGGTGGAATTGAGATAATAGCCCCCTTGGTGTCAAAAGCATCTCTCCAAACATTTTCAAGATGCTGAACTCTTACAAATGTGTGCTATATTTGAACAGATGTTCTATTTTCGTTGCTTTATTGTGGGCTTGCTTTGGGCCAGACTGACTGTGCTGGCAGCATCCTCTGTAGTTATGCTTGTCTGGGCAGCAGTCTGTGTGCTTTTGAATTGAATTAGACCTTTTTAGAGGAAGCAGAGTGGGAGAGTGATTGGGAGAAAGCAAGGATGGGTGGAAGATGAAAATGGAGAGGGAAGGACCTTTAAATGTGGAGACAAAGAATGACACGGTAGGACAGAGACTGTGGCGTGTCACACAGATGATTCCTTGGATAGAAAGCTGTATTTCACACATCCTGTGTGCAGCAGATATCACTGGCAGAGAGGAGTGGGAGTCTTTTAGTCATCACACAGATTGACACATCCATCTCTGTAGCCTTTTGTGTTTTCAACAGGCTGTTTCAGAGAGAGGCATATTTAGATATCCAGTGCAAAGTAAACAGCACCCTCCTCGTGCAATCGGTGACAATTTCTGAGTGTGTGTGTGTATTTGTCCAATCCGGAGTCTGTTGTGCAGTTCTGCCTGCCTTCTTGCAGTTGTTGTCAGTGATACTTTTTTTTATCTTGTTCTCATTCGCTCCCTCATAATGACTTCTCTGTCATGATTGTGGTTTTCTGCAGCGCCTTGACGCATGAAGCTCTCCGGCTGACAATGGGAGCTCATGTGTGCTGCATTATGATGAAGTGGCTGCCTCAGGTTTCTGAAAAGCAGGATGGATGGGTGGAATATTTACAGAAGTCAAGACGTGGTTTAAGACATCATCAAGGAGAGTGTTTTTTAAATACGTGTTTCAAGCTCATAGTGCAGCTGGTGTTTTTCTGGTCAAACAAAACCACGTCACTTGTAACGATATTTGAGTCCCAGCTGTGTGGAAGCACCAAATATTCAGATTCCACTGATGTTGATTGAAATGACAGACAGGGGTGGTTATTAATGCGGTGCTGTAATAAACACAAACACAAACATTACTTGGTGTTAGAGGAAGTGGTGGCTATTTTTGGTCTGTGTTTTAAGAGTTTGATCTGAAACTGTCTTTATGTTTGCTCTCTTGTGGAGGAAGCTGCCAAACTGGCTCAGGACTGTAACGAATGATTGTTGTCGTTATCGATTAACCTGCAGATTAATGAGTTATTTAGTATACCAAATGTTTCATAAACACATAAAATTGTCATCTCAGTGTCACATAGTCCAAGGCAATTGCATGTTTTGTCCGACCAACAGTCCAAAACCCAAATATATTCAACACAGAAAATATATGTGACACATATGACACAGAAAAGCAGTAAATCCTCACATTTGAGAGGCAGATATGTTGAGCCTTTTTCCTTAAAGAAAACACTAAATTGATTATCAATATAGTTGCCAATTAATTTTGTGTCAATTGACTACTTGTTTCTGCTCTAAACTGAATATTATTGGCATCATACAAACACAGTCCTTGTTGATTGAAAAGTGTTAAGACATAACATTCATTGCTGCCAAACAGTCACATTTTCATTTATTTTATTTTAATTTAAGTTGGTAAGATTTAAAAACCAGGCAAGATTACTTTCACTTTTAGTTGTTGTAGAGTTTTATTTTTACTTTCATCTTCAATATATCAATACTTTGTCACTTAGTTTCAGTTTTAAATTGCTAAAACCTTCTTTTACTGGTGGCCCAGGATTCCCGTTTTCCTAACAGAACAAAGCTTCTTGCTGAAGATGTTAGTTTCCCCAGACTCCAAGACCAGCTCTGACCTTACACTAAAGAGCACAGGAGATAGAGTTGCAGTATGATATTCAATGAGCCACTGAAGCATGCTGTACTGAGCTGCGCTCGTCACAATACTTGTAACGTGAGCGCGGGGTGCCCCCAAAGCTATGCCGTGCCGAAGCAGCGCTCGATGGTTTTGATAAGTACTTCTGATAAGACATGTGATTGCGGAGGGACAGTAAAGACGACTTGAGATATTCTGTAAGTATGTGGTGGAGCTGCAGGTCATCGTTTATAGACTTTGTGGAAAAAAAAAAAAGAAGTGAGAAATCAGCAGCCTCTGAGTTCAATACTGCCAGACATGTGAGAGTGATGACATTTTAACCTTTAACCTGTTTTTATAACACATGCTGAACAAGCTTTCTGCCTACAACACTAGTTGTAGGCAGTTAAATAGCAGTGAAGAAAGAAAGTGGTTGTGATAACACTAGTTGTAGGCAGTTGTAGGTAGACTAGTTGTACAACACTAGTTATAGGCAGCTGAACTTTACGTTGAGAACAGAAATTGTTTAATTGGAGAAATTGTGTTTGAGTGGATACCAGAGGTAGATGATGGCCTAGAGTTGAGTCTTTGAAATGCTGTTGGATCTTACTAGTGTAAGTAGAATGTTTGCCACCATGTCACTTTTTGTCAACCTGTACTGTACTTAACTGCATGCTAATGACACACACAAGGTTACACCTGTGGGCTTGCAAGGCTCTGCCGTTTTGGTTTGACTGTACATTTTCATGCGTCAATTACTCACTTAAATAGCAGTGAAGAAAGAGAGTGGTTGTGACACAATAGGCCTACTCAAAATCACGAGTCTGTGTGTGTGGTGTAGCCAGAAATCCAAATTACATTCAGCTTTGACTTGAGCTGCAGCCTCTCGGGTTGTTCCACTCTGTCCTAGGCTGGAGCTGTCTAGTCTGAGATGGATTTTAATATCTTATCACAGCTGAGATGAAACATACATATCTAATTTTCACGTGTGTGTGTGTGCGTGTGTGTGTGTGTGTGAATATTGGATTTCAGTTCTTGCAGGTCTAATAATTGCTTGCCTGTTCAGGTGGAGAATGACTGCCCTCAGCTCCGCAGCCTGGTCACAGACGGATCAGATTGCATTATGAATGTATCATTCATTAACTTCACTATCTGTGATCGGGTCTCTTTCATTCACCCTGGCTCTCTCTGTTGACCTCCCCCCAACCCTCTCCTCCTCCCAGCAGTCTCCTGCTCTCTCTGTTCTTGGATTATCCCTGGGGTTAAGATTTACCTGCAGGATATAAATGGACACTTCCCACTAAGTGAGCAACAAGATGTTCTCGGATGAATGTGGAGGACCTTGAATGAGTAATGAAGTGCAAAACTATTGGCTACGCAGTTGTGTGGGATTTTGTCTTCTGTTGTGTCATGTCTGTAGTTAAAAAAGGACGTCTCTTCTAAACAAGGCGGGGTAACAAACCTCGTTACATTTTGAGTACTGACGGAAATGTGACGGCATCAAATACTTGTCTACTTACAACTAGCAATTATTTATTCTCAGAAGGGATTCATATGCTGATTATTTTATGTCCATTCATTAATTATTTTATCCATAAAATGTCACAGTCTAATTTGACTGGCTTGTTTTGTGCGACCAACAGACCTATATTCATTATCCCATCATATAAGATTAATAAAACAAGAAAATATTTATGTTTTTGAAGCTGGGACCACTTTATGGAAAGAGGGCTTCAACAATTAATCAACTGTTAAGATCGCTTCCAAAGAACTTTACGTTTAAAATATTCTAATAATTAATTGACTCATCGTTTCAGCTCTATTTCAAATACTTACCAATTCAAATCAGGCAGCTTTTTTTCCACACTAATATATTTTATTTAGGTAAAGTTCTGTAACACTGATTACTTGAGCATTGTGCATGTTGTTAGCTGAAAAAATTGTTAAAACCATAGACTATTAAAACATGTTCATATTCACCGAAACAACAGTATCGTAAAAGTATCGTTTCGGCATTGGCACCAATATTACACATTTTCAGCAACACCCAAAATGCTTGCTTTATTGCATTTGTCTTTGATTTGATACCATTTACATTTAATGGAAATAAAAACCAGATGTTTTTTTATTGTGTTGGACTGTTTTGGTCAGACAAAACTAGACATTTGAAGTCTATTTTCTGGCGAGCTATAAACCATTTACATACATCAAGAAAAGAATCTGGAGATGAGTCAGTAATGAAAATAATTGATTGTTGCAGGCTTAATATTTTGTTGATGTAAAAAAGGGTTGAAAAATCTTCATAATCACTAAATTCTTCAGTTTGTGCCACTGATGATGTTGTCTGTAGTTGAATAACAGTATGATGCAGCGGAGTTTGTTGTTGCCGGTATTAGGAGTTAAGTCTGTCACAAAGCCCTGCAGGTTGATTTTGTGGGTACTGTCAGTGTTGTTAAAAACTGTAAGCGACGGTCTGTTCTCTGCTGGCTAATACCTGCACAGGCTGAGGTCACAGACCGTTATTTCAGGCCTGTTCTCCTCTCAGACACGCTCAGAAAGTTAAACCCGAGGAGATGGTTGAGGTAGAAATCTGCCTCATCCACGTGACCTGTTGACTTGTCAAAGCCTCGGTTATGTAACGGTGCCATCAAAGGTCTGCCAGCAGCAGCAGGTAAGAGTCTTAACGGTTAAACGGTTAATTGTAGGCAGTGATTTCTGAGAGCCAGAAATAGTGGAATTCTTAGGGTGACTAGATGAAGGGATGTTCAGTGGAGGTCTGAGCTCTCATCCCGTCATTTCTTCTTTCAAAATGCACTGAAACCTTCAGCCACCAGAGAGACGGATGGGGTGCGGTGTTAGACGTCAAGTTACATTACGTTCGACACAAACGACTACCAACCCTGTGATTAATTGCCAACTGAGCTTTTAGTCTTCAGTTGAAAAGAATAGAGGAAGAAGAAAGTCAACACTTTACTTTAACCCTCCCCACATTTATCTTGGACAAGCAATACATAAACATTTAATAATTTGTTTATTACATACAATAACGTAGTTGCAAGCACCTTATGTGTAAGTGTTTGACTCAAGTGTTTAACTCAATAACTCAGATAATGAATGTCAATATATTAAAGTTGTAATAATATAAACTTGGAACTGTTGCTTCTTAGAAGTTATAGTTAATATAATACTACACATTAATAAACACTTAAAATTGCCTTATATTGCTCACAACTACATCATATCGTGCTATAAACCATGTATTAAATGTTTACTGTGTTTCTTATGGATGCTAATTTGAGGAGGTCAAAGCCAAGTGTTAACAAGAGAAATAGTTGTGAACAATGAAAATTTACATCACCTGCATGTCTGTGGAGTGTGGCAGGAAATGAAAACCCACAGGGAGTAACTTGCAAACTCCACACAGAAACTATGCCAAGATGTGTGTTGCAACATGTTTTTAGTAAGTAAAATACTTGGCTTGTAGTAATTACAGAGCATTCCGTGTGATTCATTTTCTGAAATCAACTAATATACTCATTTACCAATCATTTTGTTTGTTTCATCTGTAACAGTGGCCTACTTACAAGTAAAAAATAAGGAAACCTTTTTGCGGAGGATGCAGTGTTTTACACGTGTTGAGTTTAAAACTTAATATAATTCACACCTAAAATATCATTTTTATTTACTAATATAACTTATTAATGTAGATTCTTGCTTGTATTCTGTAGGTAATGTCCTTGGGTTTCGCAAAAGGCACTTTATATTTGAATGTACTATAAAATTTAGTTTAAAAAGACACCAAAACATATAATAGATGAATCTTTTATTTAATAGACAAACTAACTTGAATTTTGCTTTAGGGAATTTATTAAGCAAAAATGCCAAACACTAGTTCTTTCTAGCTTCTAAAATGTGAGAATTTGTCATTGTAAGTTAAATATCTTTAGTTTTTAGAGTGTTGTTATTTAAAGGTGTGCTCTGGAAACTTGTGATTGCCATTTTCACTATTCAAATGACTAAACAATAAAACAAAGTCGTCGTCATCAGATCAATAATGAAAATATTCTTTATTATACATAAACACATGTCCAACTTCTGGCTAAATATATCCTGTAACGCATGTCACGTTGTTGTTGTAAAGCCACTAAGAACAACACTAATTAACCTTCCCTCGCTCATTTGGAGTGACGAGAAGAGAAACATTTTAGTCGGCTCCACGTTAATGTGGAAACATCTGGTTGAAAGGACTCTGTATGATTTAGGACCGCAGCTAAAAGCAAGCAATTAAACAAGCTGCCAGTCTGAGTAGAAAGTGCAGTTAAATGCTACTGTCAGTCAAAGAGGCTATGTAAAGTAATGTTTTTTGTCCACTCACTGCCAGAAACAACATGATTTTACTTTCAGTTGTCATGACGATGCTGCCTCAATAATCATGCAACGCTCCACAATCCATTTAGCAATTAAAATGCAGATAGCACGGTATGTAGCGGCCCCGGCCACAGCATCAGACAAAGAATTAGCTTTTGAATGAAATGAATGGAGGCATTCAGGATGACATCGACTGATTAGCTGAACAGAGTCGAGAGAGAGAGAGAGAGAGAGAGTGTGTGTGTGTGTGGGGGGGGTGTAACTGGCTTTGACTACATTCTGTACAAGACTCTTGCACATGAGTGTAAGACGTGATTTGTTTGTGGAGGTTTCTAACTTTGGTACGACGGCCATGTTCTTTGGTATGTTTACTTTCTATGGTGAAGTCACATGAATTATCAATGGACTGTATATAAGGAAGTGGGAAACAGCCTTTTACGCCTACCTTCTCCACGATCTGTCTACGTAGATGGAGATTTCTTTGGATACAGCCAGTCAGATCTTGCATAAAGCAACAGGTATTCGTACACGCACCTACACATGTTTAGGATTATTCTATCTGCTTAGCCTTCTGATCAGGTTGAAATGGACCTTGTTTTGCAGCAGACATTTTGACATGTCACTGTAGGAAAAGCACTGGTGTAAATAATACAGTAATGATGCAGTCCATGTGCGATATGGCCAAAAATTTTAGCACAATATACCATTCGAAATCAGTAATTATCACGTTAAATGTCAAAACTATATTTCTTTCTTTCAGATTTAAAGGCATATTTTTGCTTCCTCAACGAAATAAATATCCTAATAGAAAGATTTAATACCAATTTGTTTGTGATCCAAATGAATTAAATCAAACATTTATTGAAGATATATTGAACATTTGTTATATTGTTATTAAGGAAATTTATATTGTGAAAATTATGATTATTGTTTTAATGCCCAGTCCTAAGGCCCTATAGGACCCATCAGGCCAGGGTCTTGATATTGTGCATGCTGGATCACTGAAATGGCTCCTGGGACACTTCAGTAGAACAAAGCCATAATTAAATATTACAGTATTTGTTATTAAGCACAGTCTACAAACAGTCCTGAGATGAGGTCAGGTAAAATTATTGAAAATACCTGTGTGGGTGTACCATGGGTGTATTAATGGGCTCTCAAATGCAGATGTTGGCAATATTTCTGTGGCAGATTTACCAGGGCTGCAATGAACATATATTTTAATGATTCATTAATCTACCAATTATTTTCTCTGTTAATCATTTGATCTATAAAACAGAAAACAGTGAAAAATGCCCCTAGAGCACAAGGTGATATCATTAAATGTCTTGTTTGTTTATTAACCAACAGTCCCAATCCCAAACGTATTTAATTTGTTACAATGAAATGACCAAGAAAAGCAGCAAACTCTCACATTTGACACCTGGACCCTTCAAATGTTTGGTATTTTTGCTTTTTTATGATTGTTCGATTCAACTTAACCAATGCAGCTCTACAGTGTCCGTGCATTATAAGTCTGCAATAACGTATCATTAGATGATATCTCAGGTTTTAACATTAAATTGTAAACAGTCCCCATGTCGCCCCCCTCAGTTCTAGACTGTTTGCTTCTGTGTAATTTAAAGGCAGACACACTTCCAGTCTGTGTATCAACAGTTGACAATGGACCCCTGCTGCGTAGCTGTTGCTGTTGTGTGTTCCGGGAGTGATGAGCTTGTAAACGGGTGTTAATTTTGTCAAGCTGCTCCAGCATTTATTCTGAGATTGACGTGAACTATAGGTAACAGCTACCTCAGAGAGAGGTGGCTGCCGCATTCCCCAGAGCCCTTTGTTTACTCTGAGTTAATTAAAGGATTATAGCTGGCTGTTTGGGGAACATGTGAGTATGAAATAAAGGGAGACAAAGACTGTCTTTGCTCAAAAGGAAACCACTTCCTCACAAATCTAAATATTCAAACAGTTTCACCTAAAATGTAAAATTAATTAGAGCAGAGTAGTCATGTTTCTAAAATGTTAGTGTTTCCCGTTGGATCTGTCACTGTAGCAGCACTTTTTATCATTATCTGCAAAAATAGCATATTCCCACTGACGCTCCCACTTTCCAGGGAACTTAACATGACGTCAGCTCCCTTTTCAATCAGCCATGACAATTAGTGTATCAGCTGAAAGAGAGAACAGTATACAAATTAAAAGGCGTCTTAACAAGTCTACATTAGCTTACAGTGATATTGGTTAGACAGCCATATTAAAATACGTACCTATATGAGTGTTGTAAGGGTCAGTAAATAGATAATTGATCCTGGAAGGCTTAACTTAAGGGCTTAGGGTAAATTTGGCTGGTGGTTCACATAAGTTGAGAACATGTTTGTTTTCATTTTATGAACTATCCCTTTCTTATTTTAGCTCTTACAGAAAGAAAAGGGGCAAACATTGAATGGAAAAACAGATTTGACAGATCTTTAGTTCCCGTTCTGAACATGCCTTGGCTAAGCTTGGAATAGCCTCTCTCTTGTCTTTTAACTTGGAGAGCTCAGTAGCAGCAGCTAGCAGTCTGACAGGTGAAAGTTCTAAGCAAATTAGCTGCAGGGTCAGATGATGAACCATATCCTCTGAGTGTTAAAGGCTCCCTGTTCACTTTCTGCATCGATTCATTCTTTAGAGAGTAGGATGATTTTTGACGCACCAATCATCTAACTAGGCCAATAAAATATCACAACTATTAATAGAGAGCATGTGTATGTGTGTTGAGGCATCAGCATCGTAGTTCCTGCAGGAAATGGAAGGTGCATCTGCAGTGATGCACGCACAGACATATTGCCATGCTTCGGTGTAAACAACAGCGCGTTTGCTACACTGTAAATGT
This sequence comes from Micropterus salmoides, assembly GCF_014851395.1. Taxonomy (NCBI): domain Eukaryota; kingdom Metazoa; phylum Chordata; class Actinopteri; order Centrarchiformes; family Centrarchidae; genus Micropterus; species Micropterus salmoides. The sequence continues at coordinate 17,223,189 of NW_024040817.1, read as the reverse complement.
GGGTGTAGTCGTGCATCCATTGTGGTTGTGCACCATGAAAATATTTCGGTTGCTGTGCACGTGCACAAGACCGCATACTTGACTTTATCTCCCTACTTTTCTTTTCATCTGGCGTACTGTCAATACTTTAATGATAAGGTTTATTTGCATTTTGTCATGAAATGGCAACAAACTAAATGAAAAAAGATGGAGCGCAGTTAAGATAAAAAGAATCTTGAAGCTTACACCAAACTGTCAACTAAAGTATCCTCTTTAAAAGATAAAATTAAGGCAAAAAGTACAGCTTTGATAAGTGACAGTGAAGCTGATATAAAGAGATGATATAAAGAATGTCTCACCACGACCTGGTTAACACCTCTACCCAAGTTTCAATAACAGCTCTTCGTGACAGCAGCTCAAGTGCACATAATGTTAGGACAAACTGACGTCTCAAAACTCCCTACAGGGTTTTCCCACAGGAAATTACTTAGCCGATGTGATAAGCCGAGCAGATCCTGAAGCATCATGTCTCAATTTAGTTAGTTGATGATGGCCTAAGTGATTGCCCCACTCATTAAGTATATGTTTTTCTTTTTAGATTAAAGCTGCCCTCATTAATCAAACCATTGTTTTTAATTAAGAACACATCAAATGACTGTTTCAAGTGAAATGGGTCACTCGTAGTGACAAACACGTAGTGAGGATTGTCACCAACCTTTGCAGCTCCATGGATTGTTTTAGTGTGAATTGAATGTGTTTTTTGGTTTACTCTCATCTCTCTCATCAACCTTGATTTTAGCAGCTCAAGATGCACATATTTCTGTCAGGAGCTGGTAGAGACCAAAACCACACCTGAAAGCAGGGTGAATATCGATTAGATGATAATATATTAGTGTTATGTTTGCAGCTTGTTCCACTGACCATACTGCAAAGTCAGTTTTTGCAGGTTTAAATTGTATTTTTTGTGTCTCCTGAGTGGATTTATTTTGTATTTCAACAAAAGCAAAAACTTATGTAAAAAACTGCAACCGTTTTACAAGAGAAGTTAATCCAGCTTTTTAATGTGTGAAAGTGCATTAACAATACATTTCTTTTCCTTTTCCCTCCTACTTTTGTATCAAAATATTTTTGCTAACAACCCTTTTCTGTCTCTCTCTCTCTTTTTCCTCCTCACTGTTAGCAGTCTAATTTGCCGCTGCCCTTACATCACATCACAACCTCAACAGACGCAGCGACCATGGGCAAACAGAACAGCAAGCTCCGTCCTGATGTCATGCAGGACCTCATTGAGAACACGGACTTCACCGAACACGAGATCACTGAGTGGTACAAGGGCTTCTTGCGGGACTGCCCCAGCGGCGCGCTCTCCATGGAGGAGTTCAAGAAGATCTATGCCAACTTCTTCCCTTACGGAGACGCCTCCAAGTTTGCCGAACACGTCTTCCGCACGTTTGACGCCAATGGAGACGGGACTATAGACTTCAGGGAGTTCATCATTGCTCTGAGTGTGACCTCCCGTGGCAGACTGGACCAGAAGCTGAAGTGGGCGTTCAGCATGTACGACCTGGACGGGAACGGATACATTAGCAAGGCCGAGATGCTGGAGATCGTAACGGTGGGTTTACAGTTCTGGAGCATTTTGTTTTTGGTCTGTGTCTGTTTTGGCTCCTCGTATCTTTATTTTCCTCTCTCCTATGTTCTCTCAACTGTTCAGACTTTCTGGTTCTTTAGCTTTATATAGTCTTTCGGTGGCCATTGCATGCCATCCTGTTAACGCCATGTTCCCTGGTCCTAAAACTACTCCCGCAGTGAAATTAACATTTTGCTCAGCCATCCACACCAGCTGCTACATCATATATCCTTCTGCTTCTGTGTTCTGCACCATTTGACTGCCCACAGCAGGAAAACCAGCCGCTGTGTAATTTTAGAAACCAGCAGTTCCTCTCAGGTGGTCCTCCTCTGATTCTCATATTGACTCAGCACATCCAGCAACTGTGCAGTTCTGGAAATTATTGGATAAATGCTTCAGATGTCTGTCAGAGCTTCAACACACACACACGCACACACACACACACACACACACACACACACACACACACACACACACACACACACACACACACACACACACACACACACACACACACACACACACACACACACACACACTGGCAATCCCGTGCACATGTTCTTACATCACACATCATGGTGTTAAATTGAGCAGAGTGCCAAAGAATGTGTAATCCCATTCTCAGTGTTCTTTATTTATAGCGTTGTCTGTGTTAATTTAGTGGGTGTGTTTCTGCCTTTATACTGTACACTCGCAAAATATTCAGTCTATATAATTGATTCATGGCTTTCTGCATTAAGCTGAATGGCCAGGATAATTTATATCAAATGGTTGTTAAAATACTGTATGCAAAAGCAGCCAACTACAGAGGCAAGAAGACAAACTGCAAGGAGTTGCAGCTGAAGGAGTGAGACCGAGCGTGATGTGGCCTATGACCAGTTCATCATTCAGTAGTTTGTAGTAATGCAGGGCAGTGAGGATACAGCCCTTTTATACAAGACTAGCGTGGATACCGATGTGCATCATTGGCAGTAATTACAGTTACCTCTCATACTCTAACTGCAGCTGACTAGACTAAACTCTCTACAGGGGTCTGTCTGAGTGATCAGTGCCCCGACGTCTGTTACTTTGATTCACTTGGAAAACTCTAAACTTTTCAAAACACCTCAATGTGTTCGCGAGCAAATAAAACCTCTAACCCACTTCAAATACTGGTGAACTGCACCTGCATCTCCCAGTAAAACAGGGGTGAAACAAATATTTTTTCCTGATTTCAGGAGTTGCTGCAGCCCCTTTACTTCCCACATCCCTTAAAAGTAATCACAATTACCCAGAATCCAAGGCATCTTCAAATTTATTTTGTTTAAAGAAGCTGTAACATTTTTGCTTGATAAACTACTAAAAATTAGTAATTGATTATTTGTCTGTCAATCAATTGAATCTTGGGTTGAACAATTTTGGAAAATAATCTAATTACGATTTTTTTTTAAACCAATATTCCGATTTAATTTGCGATAAATTTTTAAGCTCTTTACCTTCTGAATTATTCAAAATGGATAAGCAATAAATCAAGTGTATCCTATAGTATGACCAACACAATATTAGCTAGATTAAACATACACTGTTCTTTCTTGTAGGCCAGGCCTGTGTTATGATGAAATTAGGTGATGCATGAATTGCATGAATTATTATTATGAGCAATGGTGGAGAAGAAATATCAAACTATAATATGAGAAAGATAATTTGAGAGTCAAATCATGGCATTAAATAATATGATATTATATCATCAGATAAGCCTACCTACTGACCACAAGCAAAGTTCACCACAGTGTGTTATACAGTAAGTGCTCAATACAAAACCCTAGGAGTCCATCTTTCTATATCCCAGTAAGCAAACAAATACTCAGTTTGAGGTTCAGTTCAAAAGTTGGCCAACGAAAATAAAAGTAAGTGATGCCCCTCGTGTTTAATAGACAAGCTTAGTAATTCTCCGAAAACACCGGAGTTCCCCCCTCCTCCCCTGCAGCCTCTGATGCTGGTGAGCAGCACTGGCTGTAACCAGACTGTAACCACCCTTACCACTCTCTATGTGATGTATGCGTGTGTTGTGGTGGGAGCTCGGTCACACACACTGCTCTGGTGTGTTGCTGTAATCATTATGACGAATATTTCACACGTTTGCAGGTTGAAGTGTGAAATAGAACGATTGTAGTAATGAAAGGAGATGAATAAAAGACATGAAGAATCATGGTGCAGGTGTGAAAGGTTGAAAAACAACATTTTGCAGCAATATTAATAAACTAACCACTTCTGCTTTTAATATCTCAGAAAACCTAAACAGTAAGGCACATTACACATTAGCTTGTCTTGATTTGTCATCTAGTTACAACCTAAACTACATCCTCTAGATATGAATACTTCCTGTTTGTTTCTGTATAGTCAAATCTTGCCCCAGAGCCAAACAATCTCTCTTCCTCTCAGAAGAGATAAGTTGACAGTTTTTACAGATGCAGTGAGAAACATAAACGTTTTCATATGCCACTTCTAATAATAATATTTCTGTTTAAACATTTCTTCGTCTCTGTTCTCTCTGTCTCCAGGCTATTTACAAGATGGTTTCCTCTGTGATGAAGATGCCTGAGGATGAGGCCACACCTGAGAAACGCACAGACAAGATCTTCAGGCAGATGGACACAAATAGAGATGGTAAGCCTTCCTCAGCTCGGCCACAGTAACCTCTTTAAAGCCTATGACTGAATGTAATTTTAAAAATTGTACTTTGGAAAGCTATCCTATGAAAACAGTGACCTGTGATTCTACGGGTTTCCATCAGCCTAATCAAATTCAGTGTTGCCAGGTTTGACTGACATAAAAACCAGATCAGCACCTTCAACCATCCCAGTTGTGATAAAGGTTTCCCAGTTATAATTAAACATTATAATACTCCTGTTATGTGAACAGATGTAAGCTTTACTTGGCTTTTAGCACGTTTGAAAATTTTTTCAACCCAGTTCTAATAAACTGAAATGACATTTGGTTTTGTTGGTCATCAGTTCTTGTTCTCTGCATGTCGAGCCTACTGTATTCAGTGCCCTGTAAATTTTGTATTGTACCACACGGAAGAGAAAATTGGCTGATTTAGTGGAATATAGCCTTTTTTGTCATGGGAAACTGGCCAAATAGTTCTAAAAAAGCCCCAAACCCAACCAGTTAAGTAAAAAAAAGCAGTAAATTGCCCAATCTAGCAACACTGATTAAAATCTCTAGATAACACTCGCGGTCTAACTTGAAGCCATTTAAATAAATAAAAGAAATTGCAAAACATGATTTGCAATGAGTAGTTTTTAAAAGACCTGCTAAAATAACTGTCTCATCAGCTCAGGGTGATGTGCTCTTTATTTTGATTTAATTTGATTAAACAAGACAATAAGCTCTAATCTGTCTCTCTCTTTCTCAGGTAAACTCTCCCTGGAGGAGTTTGTTGAGGGAGCGAAGAACGATCCTTCCATCGTCCGGCTGCTTCAGTGTGATCCCAGCAGTGCTGGGCAGTAGAAAATTGACTTTTCCCATTGCAGTTTTGATTTAATTTAACAGATTTTCAAGATCTCTCCCAGCTGACCCATCTGAGATTGTTGACATTTGATCACTTGAGCTATAGAGGCACATGTGCGTGCACACACACACACACACACACACACACACACACACACACACACACAGTAGCCAACATGCAATTGTACATACTGCAAATACCAAAGCCTGATGCAAATACATTCTTTCAGATGCCGACATGCACATACTGTACATGTGCCTCTATGCCTGGTCAAAAGCTACAGACAACACGGGTCTCATACATGGTACAAATATAACCCAAAGGACTGAAATCCCATCAAAGACTTGTTAAACACTGAATCAAAGCTGCGCTATCTCTGTCTGTCTGAGAAGACGGCCAGCGAGGAAAATCCAACAGATTCGTGAGGTACATTGAGCCGAATCCAAGTTCGCTGTTTCTTTTTATTCTCTTATTTGTTGTTTTTTGAAAGCGTTCTTCCTTGTTTAAAGGGAATCATGCTCATTTTGTTTTCTTTAACTGACTCGGGTTGTTGTGTGATGATGGACAAAGTGTTGCAGTCTAAGTCCATGTTAACACTGGATGAAATTAAGTATGTAAGACTGGGACTTCCAAGTGTTCACAGCTTACAGTATGGCTTACGTATACAGGAGATCTGGGAATATGATTTTAGCCATACAAGATTTTAAGAAAGGATGAAAGATGATTTTTTTTTTTTTTTTTTTACGAAGACATGTTTCATTTGGAGAAATGTTACATCAAACCAAAACTGACTCAGATTTCTAAATGAAGGTGAATATTTTGACTACAGATTACAACCATCTGTTCTTTTTGAAAGTGACTTTTTATGCCAAGTTCTGTGTCCGCACACACGCACACACAAATATACACACTTCTCATAAACACACACATTCACACATTCATTTTACTGATGAATACATGAACTTGAAAAAATGCATATAAACCGAGCTGTGATTCTCTTTCTTCAGCTATTGTTTAACAAGTGTATCAGCAAAAAGTTAGATGTTCTCTGAATATATAGTATGTACTTATATTCTTTTATTCTGATAACATTGTGGCGATTTGCTGCAGTGGAAGAAATTCACTTTAAAATTTTGACGTATAAATTATTGGAATGTGATGATAAACATTTTATTTTCTTGACGAATATGATATGAAAGAAGTTGTACAGTATATTCACTCATATATTTATGGTAGAGAAGATAAAAAGGAGAGGACCACACATATTGCTATGCATTCAGCTTTGCATATCTATTGCCACACTGAGAGAAAATTATTACAGATCTCAGCTTGAGCCGAAGCGCCCCACCCCCACTACTGACATCATATTTACCAGGAAGCCAGTAAACATTGGCCGTCATTACGTTTTTCCTGTACTGAGAGTAAACTGTGTGTAAACAGTCTCCCAATGGTGTATGCGTCATTAAAGTACAACGGTAACTTCTGCAAATCTCACGTTTTTGTGCAAATGTGACTTTATATTTCTTGAGTGTGCACTTTGTTCCTCCAAATTTCAAATACCACTGTAATTATAAGACAATTTGATACTGTGATGATGGGGATTACAGATATTTTTATGGCTATGATGCACAGTAACAGACACTTTACAGAACAAAGCACTGACGTTGGTAGCAAGAAATGGCAGCATCCACCAAACCTCACTGTGTTTTTGCAGGACTTACTGATAGCATTTTACTGCTTCAATTCTGCTTAATTTACACCTGCCTGTCCCTGCTGGTCTGAATACACCATGAGATACAGTAGTCTTCACAGGCAGATTAATGATGAGTTTGGGGGGGGGACAGTTGTGATGAACTCTCTGGGTTTCTGCACATTTCAAGTAGATGATCAGGTACTTCAGTCACACATTTCACTTCAATAGCATCTTGTGGTCAAGTGCCAAATACAGATGATTTCAATAAAAGAAAAAAACAGTATTGTATCCATTTATACTGTTAAAGTTGATACCCTTCGAACAAAAAAACATTGTAACTATCATTTTGTAGATTTTGTATTGTTAACTTGCATTATGTGTTCTGTGTAGGATGTCCATTTTGTTATTCAAATAAAGACAAAATGGGAAAATGGCTGATTGTCATGGCTCATGGGATGGTTGCTTGGTCAGTTGGACCATGCAATGACATTTGCATTTAGGGCATTCAGCATATGCTTTTGTCCAAAATGAGTTACAATAAGTTCATTTATCAGAAGAAATACCAACAACTATAGAATGGATTTCTCGTGCCATCATCAGGTCAAAAAATATTTGGCCAAATACCTGCTAAGCTACTGACATTTCCATCATCAGCTGTACTTTATTTAGTGCTGCTAACAGGCTAAACTAAAATGCAGAACATTCTAACTTCTTCTAGACATTGGTATGTTAGCATTGCCATTGTGAGAATGTTAGCATGCTGACATTTGGCTCAAAGAAACCTGTGCCTGTAAAGCCTCACACCATCAGGTCAAAATCTATTCCATTACTTCGGTTTATAAGCAGATACCAGCTAAACTAAAGACATTCATCAGCCTCAGTTCCAGTTTGTGCTTATTAGCAATTGCATATAGCATGACAAAAACTAAAATGTTGAACACAGTGAACTTAGTGTTGAACAAATATCTGGTCAAAATTGATTTCAGAGAGATACTGACTTTTTGACATAACCATATCAAAACAGCTCTGATACAGAAAGAGCAAAAACATCTGCTAACTGGGGACATAACCAGTGCTAATTCTAACTGAAGTTAAATTAACAGTTTTTGACTTTTGACTATGGGACAGTAGCTAAATCTCATAATGAAGAAACACAGCTAAACGAGTTTGGCCCAAAGATAACTTAGCTTAGCAGAGTACAACAGTGCTGCTGTCTCAGGTTTGACAAGTTGAATTCCTGTAATTTGGTGTCCAGTTGTCTTAAAATACATATAATAAAGGTATTTTATGTCATCTGTTTGTCAGCCAACCCTTTTTTCTCATCTTCATTATTTCTGTAGTCAATGCGCTTTGCCTTTGGAGTTCACATCAGTATCTTACCATTGTCATCTTGCACATGTTTGTATGTAAGTTAGCATTTAGTTCAAAGACACCTGTGCCTTGCCTTTAGAGCTGAATAGGAAAGCAAAATCCAAGATGAGATCTCATAGTTGTTTCCTTCTTTTCTCCTAGACACAAATGAGCTGCTTTTAATACCAAGATGAGACCAAAGGCCTTTTCTCCCACTTCTCAAATTCATCTCAGGAGAAACAACCATATAAAATCTCATTTATATCTTACTCTGATCAAAGGATGAGATCTCTAGTTTATCTTAAATAAGTCTTATTTAAGTCTCCTGAACATTGGACCATGAGATCATAGAAAGAGCTCAAAGAAAACCTTAGCTATGACTCCTGGGATCTCATGATTCTTGTCACATATGTCTCAGTTTTTCATATTGGCCTCAGGAGCAAAAACTCATCTCTGTCTTACTCTGATCAAAGGATGATATCTCTACAGTATCTTAAATAACTGTAATTTCAGTCCAGAACGTGGATCGGAAAAAAAGCTCCAAGATATTTCTCAGCTTTGTCTTACTGACCCCACTTAGGGGTTATTTTACTCAAGTACTCTACTTATGTCAAATGTTGAGTATTTTCTTTTTTATGGGAGTTTGTAGTTTTACTCCCCTTAATTTCAAATCCTTATCGTATTTATTGTTAATTAATAGAAAAAAAAAATTAATTTTGACATTGAAAATAATGCACTTTCAAATGTCATGTTTTCCAATTGGTTAAGGTCACAGCCGACATAACTGGAACACCCAATACTTTGACATGATGTTTAGAGATTCATTCATTAAGGACCGAATGCACGCAAGAACTGAGATTCAACATGTATCTGTCATACAGAATAAGGACTTTTACTTTTGATACTTAAGTACATTCACTATGGAATACTTTTATACCTTTTACTTGACTAGAATTTTGAGGACTTTAATTGTGGATATGGTATTTCTCCTTTTTTAAGTAAAGGAAAATTGTACTCTATTTAAAGACAATCAGTCCTGTACTTATCATTTTAGCTGGATGGCACAGCGCCAGCGTTGTTGCCCTTTGAACAGCAGGAGCAGGGTTCAAATCCAGCTCAGGGCCTCCAGCACGGTTCTCCAAGCATAGACAGTAATGTGATACAATTAAGCTCACGAACATCTCAGCTCCCAACTGCTTTTTAGGAGCAATAAGCAAGACAAATAATGAACTCGAGAAGATACAATGATGAGATCTCATCTGTTACTTTCATTTATCCTATTGTAATCTCAATTCAGTATCCATTTGTCTTACCTAAGTCTGAAAACCTCAATCTCTCTTCATCTCATCCTTTTCTCCTAAGGGGTTCCAGGAGCAACAATTCAGATTGGAGTGATCTCAAAAAGATATACTATTCAGATCTTAGTGTTTTCTCAAGAGTTAAAGAAAAGACTATGGCTGTAGACTCTTAAGTCTTATTTTTTCTAAAAATGACCGTTGAATGTTTATATCTTTATTCATTTTTCAATACAAGGGCATGAGCACTACACAACAACCAAGTGCCATTTGTCACCCTAAGTTGTTTACAGAATTTACCATCTCATGTAAGGTCCTACAAAAAAAACACTTAGGCTATTTGTTGACATGTAAATAGTACAACATGGCTGAAAAATAGAGATAAGCCATTTAAAAACTCCTTGAGTAGTAGAGGGTGACTATGAAAAAAGTCACTGAAATGTAAAGTACTTGAAATTCTTGGATAAATTCCTAAAGAAATGCAAAACATTGTCATTAAAAGCATTAATAAATAATAACACAACTAACAAAACCAAAAGCTGGCATGCAAAGAAGCTGCTAAGTTACTTAGGACCATATACTGAATATAAAGATTATTTGGCAAAAAAACACAAGACTGTACAGGATAAGAATTAAAGTACAAATTCTTTTATACAAAATATTCAGCAAAGTGGAGGACATGGATCTGTACTCCATCATTTAACCTCGCAACATAGACGATTTATACAACGAGAAAGTAAATATAACCAGTTCATAGGAATTTCTATAATGTCCTCTTTTTACGTGTGTCGTCGTCCTCTTCCTGCACAGAAAATACGACTTGCTTCATAATAGTAAGTGTGAGAGGGATCAGGTGTATCGTTGTTGACCTCAAAGCGTCAGTGCAACGCCACCAATGGACTGTCTCCAATACAGTCAGTCAGCTTATCAGCCAATCAATAGCAGCCTCATAGATTTCAGCCAACCAGCAGTCACAGCATCTGTTTCGTCTCAACCTGGAGCCCTTCAGGTCGGCTCATGAGCTGTCAGATCTCCGTCAGCGTGATCTTGTAGGCATCTGCATAGTTCTCCATGTTGAGTATGAAGGTGTCTTCATTGGAGTAATGCTCAATGATGTTATCGTCCATGTTCACCAGGATCCTGACACCAAAGACACTTTAGTTTAATTTCACCACAACATAAGGAATCAAGATAGCTGTAAAACTGCAATCTGCTTCCACACTCACCCTTTTTTACTTTTCTTGTACACTTTGGCTATCCTCTCTGTGGGCACGCCGTACTTCTCGGATATCTATGCATGATAAATGAAAGCAGTTTGTAAACAGGTGCTCTGCTGCAAACAAATTGTGCCTCGCACTCTCACGGGTAATCAGAAAGACAACACTCACAGCATCCATCAGGCCTCTAAGCGTAGGAGACTTCAACATCAGAGCGTCAAACACCTCGTCCATCTCCTTTCTGACATACAAGAGCACTGCAGAGAAAGGGGGAAAAATAAACCTATAATTGTTAGCTACAGATTTGTTTTTTACTTTGGAGTGTGTATATAGTGCAACACTTAAGATATGTAAATATTAAACTCAAACTTTCAGGCTTTTTTGGGGTGTTTGTCACATTAACTGTCCAGGGAATGTGGCTTTGGTCCGTCATATTGGTTTAATTATTAATGTCTATTTTTATTATCAAGTGATTTTTTGATCACTTTTTCTGTTAATCAGTTAGTTATTAAACCTTTATACAACCAGAACCAAGAACAAATGCCATCACAAGTTACCAGAGTATAAAACAATGTCTTTATACAAATTTTGTATTGTAAAATCACCAAAAAATAAATAACAATTTACAGTAGTGCTGAAACTATGAATACATTTACAGATCTGCAACAAAATATCAACTACTATATGAAACATAATAACTTTTTTGTTTGTTTTGAAGCAAAACAATTGTGTGGTGTGATTGAAAGCTCCAGAACAGTGACTAAATTGACTAACATCTTTTTCCATAGCCAAGAATTAACTTTCAATCTGAATTGTTACGCCAACATGACCTTAAACAACCTTTAAGTACTCCAAAAGATTTAAATTTGAACTTCTACAACTCCATGACCACTGCTACAGAAGAACAGCTCCACAACAGCCATTAAAGAGATCTTGCGGTGAGATTGTTTTGTCAACAATCAACAGATTAGTTGATAAGAATGTAATAGTTGCAGCTCTTATTTACAATGGTTTGAAACAGAGACATGAAGCTAATCCTGACATCTGAGAAGCTGTAAGCAGAAAGTGTTTTTACATTTAGCTGACGCTTTTATCCAAAGCGACTTACAATTGCTATACACGTCAGAGGTCACACGCCTCTAGAGCAACAAGGGATTAAGTGTCTTGCACAGGGACACATCGGTGGATGTGTCACAGTGGGGAATTGAACCCAGGTCTTTCACACCAAAGGCATGTGTCTTATCCACTGCACCATCACCACCCAATATATGTGTCCTTAGACACAAAAACTGAAATGCAAAAGCTGCCCTACAGCCTGATATTTTTCCTCAGGCCTGATGTATTACAACTGGACCAAAGGAGTTTGAGCTGAACTGAGCAGAACTTACCAATTCACCATTCTCAGATCATTAAAAAGCTTAGGCTTTAGTCTGCACTGATCATTTCTTCAAGTCAGCTAAAATAAACAATGCACAGAGAGGAGGAAGCAGTCGTCTTGTACCTCTCTTGTGCGTCTCCTCTTTGATCTGCTTGTGAGGGGACGGACACAGATCTTCATCTGACGGCCTGAACATCCTCTTCACCAGCACGCTCCTGAAAACACACACGAAACAAACGTTTGTCATGTGCCGCACACACGCATTTCTGTTTGCATTTGCAGTGACTTGCACTTCCCTCTGTATGTGTTTGGTTGGTATCTGTACCTGCTTTCATTTGCATGCTTTCTATTTGTATGACATGTAAATGAAAATACTAATTTCCTGTTGACACTCACCCTTCTCTCTCAATCTCCTCTGTGTTGAAGGTAAACACCTGGAAATGAAGTGTTAAATGTATTAATGTAAAGTTTGAAGGTTTAGGCACAAACAAAAACAGTGTGCAGATATTTTACTTAAGTAAAGGTACCAATACAACAATGTAACTATATTCCTTTAGTCCTTCCCTCAACTCCTGTTTCTAGAGAGGAATGTGTGTTGAGGTGACCCACCTGTCCGGCCCTCTGCAGGTTGCCAAAGTGAACGTCTGGTATAAAAAGTACGGGCTGAACCTCCAGGTCGGTCATGGTCTTGAAATAGGTGGTGTCGGACTTCTTGGGAATGGTTAACACGCCTACGCCTCCATCTTTCCCTGAGCACCAGAGGAAAGAGAACATTTAGAAAAGAACAGATTTTGCCACCGAAAGGCAACACATTGAAACACAAATTAATAACTTGTAGTCACAATTACAAGCAGGACACAGAGCTGTATTCAACATACTGACATACTCATACTGAACCCTGGATCTTAAATATTCTATGCTTTTTTAGATGCTTTTACAAAATATTATGTCATGACACTCAAACCTTTTGACTTCTTGCGGAAGAGTTTTCTCTCCTCATCTCTTATTTTCCTCTCTGCTCCCTGAGGAAAACAGCAAACAAAAACATATTTGAACACACCTGTTTGTCTCGACACACTTCTCCCCTGACAAAGTGAGCAATCACTACATTATTTCTATTGGAAAGACAAGTCTCAGTAAAGTCGAATGGGAGAATAAAGTTTTTTTTTATTATACGGTGCATACTGCAGGTGTATCTGGAGGCTCACTGTACAGGTGAGACCACTAGAGGGAGGACTGATCTCATGATTTAACTCCCTCATTCCACCTGAATACTCAAACACCATCAAACACACTTTATGGTAAATATTTCAACAGCTCAACACTCAATCACACACAAAATCTTAAGAGACATTAAAGGTAAAAAAAACACAAACTTTAGAAATTCACATTATTGTCACATGGATCAGACAAATCCAGAGATCTATTTCTCACACAAATTGGAGGCTTACTTTTAAAAGGACACTGCTGCACCAGTTAAAGCTTCATGTAAGAGCAACTTTAACTACTCATTATCTACTCATGCAAACTGCAGTTTGTAAATTTCACAGTGGATGAGGAGGTTGAAATAAAGCAGCATTCCTCTTGTAGGAGGACACATTTCAAACCAGATAAAAACATAGATTCATAATGACAGGAGACCCCTGGTTGGTTTATTATCAACATCATTTTTTACACATAAATGCAAATTATTATCTGGTTCCAGCTTCTCACCTTTGAGGATTTGCTGCTTTTCTTTGTCATATAAAAAGCAATTTCAGTATTACTCCTTGGGGAAATATTACTCCTTTGATTCGATGTCACATTTGAATCCACTTAAAATATATTTCCATAATGACGAACCATATTTCCATCATCACAGTAAAGCCTAAAAATGTTTTTTAGCATTAGCAAATGGACATTGATTTACTGACAAGAGTTTAAAACCAGATACTTATACCTGATGTAGAAGAAGTGATTTCTCACCTTGTCACAGAAGACCTTGATCTGCGAGTAGGCCCTGTGCAGCGGCTTGTTGCTGCGGTTGTTGTAGCTGTACGTGTCGATCTGGATCATCAGAGGAAGCCCCTTCACGCCCTTCTGAGAGGAGAAGTCTGTACTCAGACAGTTGACTGTAATGAAGATCTGTGGGGACACGGAGGAGGGAGTGTGGGAGAGGTTTACATACTTCACTTTAAAGTGCAATTATGAATTTGGTGTTGCAATAAATAAATAAAAAGTTTGTTTTTCCTTAGGCTGTTTTCTTTAAAGGAGTGTTTTAATTCACAATTTAACCCAACAAGACATCCACAACAACTCGAAATATTTACAAGCATGACTTTGAAAACAAAATGAAAATCTTTGGATATTTTTCCATTTCTTTGTGGTTGAAGTACGGTACTCCCGCTCAGAGAGGTATGTTGTGTTTCAAATGCTTGATGGATACTTGTTTACCAAAGATATAGTAGCCATGTATTATCCTGAGTGAGAGATTGTCTCTGGAGAGATAAGTGGCTGTTCACCTCTGCTGAGTTTGGGTGGTAGCAGGCGCTTTAGATAACTCAAAACCCTGAGAGATAGAAATCAAAATTACATGTAACTGCATGGTTTCTCAACACTAGGGGTTTCTGAGAAATTGCTATCTACAGGTACTTTTTTATGTATTTAGACCTTGAAAGCTACAATTGGATTATGGTAATCTGTTATTATTATGGTGATCTGTTATACATTGATGCATCTGCGCAGTGTTTGCACAATATCACAGTGCAGTGAGATTTAGGTTGGTACTTGTCACTGTGCATAGTTATTTTAAGTTGGTTATCTTATTCGATGTGTAAATGTTTATCTTATATGTTTCTTCTTGTGGTATTGTTGTCTTTTTATACCTGCTGAATTCCCAATATATATTTGCATTATAAATCACAGACGTGGTCTATATGATGCCATTATGAGCTTTGGATTCCCTTTTTACATGTACCATGATGAAGAAGCCTAGTGGCTGAAAGCTGAGTGTACGGACTCTTTTAATATGACACTCTTGAACTTTAGCACTGTGTCATGTGCGGAGTGATCATCTCAAAAAGTGTCTCGCCAGCAAATACATATATCACATATAGCACTATTTATGACTGATTTAACTCCGTTGACCTGAGCCCTCTAACTCATGCCAAGAACATGTGTGAAGATGATCTAGGTATAAAAGTCAAATATGATGAATGAGAAAAATATGCTTAGCTTAGTACACTCTTGTGTCTATTATCTAAAAGTTGTGGCCGTGTAATCCCACTTCTTTTGTTTGAGTCTGACCAGAGACCTTTGTTACTCTCGTCATTTTCTGATATCTGCTACGACATAAAGGCAAAACTGTAATATGAGCTTCTTCCTCAAAATATACGTGAAGTACAGAACTTGTACTGTAGATTCTAAGCTCTGGTACACTTCAGGTATTTCTTTCTTACCGAAAGCCAGATACTCCTATTTACTTTACAGGTCTAGATCACTTGTCAAGAACTTGTACTACTTTTCCTGAGACATTATTATTTATTAGGTAAAAAAAACCATACAATTCCTACAAAATAAACTTGACTTATTTCTTATGAAAGACTATGCCAACTTCTAATTTTCCTTTGTTGAAACTGACATTTTGACTAATTCCTTCCACTTCCTTTTTAGACCTACAACAGGAGAAGCATGTAAAATAAACTACCTGGGCATTACACTTGTTCCCGCAGCAGATATATTTAAGCTCAATCGTCACACAGATTATGAGAAAGAGAGGGATAGTTGTGGGGAGAGAAAGAGTCAATATTGGCCCAGATACGTGTGCTTGGATTTCCTCCAGCAACGTCTTTGTCCCCCGAGCTGCTATTACAATGAAAGAACACATAACACACACAACACACAGTCATTCGCATTCACGCAGAAATGAGGGCAAAAAAAACAACAGAGGGTGGGGTTGGGGATTGGTGTGTGTTGGCCCTTAGGGGCCTCTGGAGTTCAAACAGTGATTCGGTTTAAGGAGTGGCCACAATGGACTGTGCTTCACAAAGACAAACAGAGCAAAAGTACACAACACTGCCCATCAGCTTTATGGCCCACAGTCGTAAACCTGTACCAATCGACGTGAATGAGATTTTCTTTGCATTATAACAAAATGTTAGTGAGCTTGAGTGTTGGTGATGTCGACAGGTGTGGTGTTTGCATCACAGTCAAAACCGGTTAATTTGTCAAGCGAGTCAAGCCATTTGTTTGCCAACACTTGAATCAGCACAAAGAAACCTGTCCCGCTGCTTTTTTTAATAACTACAACCGGCCTCGAGCGGGAATAAATATAGCAGACCGGTTTCTAAGAAAATTGCAGTGACAGACGTAATATTTGTGTTTTATACCTTGGCCTCTTCATTCACGTCCCAGGTAAAGGAGATGGCGTTGTAGGCGATTTCTTCAATGTTGCCAATTGTGTTGAAGCTCTCCTTGTAATCAGCTGTGAGGACAAACAGAGGGGTGGGTTTATTTTGCCAATCCCAACAACCTTTCGAATATAACTATAAAAGCATTCTCAAAAAGTGTCCTGGATGGGTGTTTGGAGTCACCAAGTTTAACTTACTTACTACTACCCCTGATATGTGCTGTTTAAAAAGCCTAACCAAGCATCATATGGACCCTCTCCGAAAAACAAACAAAAAAAACTCCATACACAGCCAAAATTAGTCAATAAATGACACAAGTAGGTAGCTATTGTTTGTTGAGATAAGCAATCAAATGGCACGCTTCAATTTAAGATAAAAGATAAAACCTTATCTGCTTGGTCAAACAAAATCTCAAAGGCTTCAAAGGAAGTGTAAGGAAACACAGGGGGCTATCTGGCTCTGAGAACCATATTAAAAACCAGTCAGGTGAGAGCATTGGCTGACTATTGTTGACCTGTGTGACCTGTAACTGGAGGGCCTTTAATGTCAGTCGTCCAGTAAACCGGTATACTGTGCAAAAAGGCACATATGTGCCTTGTGGTTTTATTTAAATAAAAAGAAACTTAGTGGCATGCAACAAGTGACTGTGATCTGCCACAGTTAGAATCACCCCAAGAAAATACTTTAACTACATGTGTGAACTGAAGTGCAGGTGATGATGTTGAAGCGGAAAGAAGGACTGTTTTTCTCCTGAAGAAGTACGATTTTGGACATATGGAGTTCTCAGTATGTCAAAGTTTAAGTAACAGCAGTGTTTGCTAATGGGAGTGTAACGTTACAGAGCTGATTTAGGTCAGTGATGTCCAAATCACAACCTTAGTCTGCTGGTTTTTAAACTGAAAGTATTGCCTGTATAGCCACAGACTTATTCCTCTGTGCCATAGAAATCTTCTGGTGTTCAAACACTATTAAACCGCACCCTCGAGCCACGAGCCTCCATATGTGTGACCCGTTTTATGTAAAGATTTACAAGGGACTAGTGCATCTTTGGTTTTGGTCTTCATGGGATATGTTGACAATAAGAATAATATAGACGGGGATAATGGGTCACATTTTCAGTGTGACCTGGAAGGTATCCATAGTGTTGCACTCAGTTGAAAACAGAAACCAAAAGTGAGCTAGACACAGAGTTACAGAAATAGTCAGACACAGCCGCCCCTAATCCGACATTGGAAAGGTATGGGGGGATGGGATTTCTGAACCTATTTGACTATAAAACAAGCACTTCTGAAGAAAAATACTGTTAGCTTTAGTTCGCTAGAATAAAAATGTGTGTAAGTCCTCATGATTTGGGCTTTTTCTCTAAAAGTCTTTAGAGAAGCAGCTTGTTGGTCACATCTCAGCGCATCCCCCTCTCCTTCAGTGACCTCTAACCTCCTCCATCATCCTAACCTGCCGTTACAGCGACACTTCCTGGTTCTTTAGCAGGTGCACAAAGCAGCAAGGCAGGCAGCAACTTGCCTCTCAGCCAGTGTCCCCCGTTAAACATCCCCATTCAAATGATCCATTCTGTGAGACCGCCCAGGGGCATGACAACCCCCACCCCCACCCCCAGCAAACCGTCCACCGCTATTGAAATCAGCTCGCTGGACAGCTTCAGGTTACAGTCTGCATCGTACGACAGACCGACTTGGCTCTGAGGAGCAGAGTGTTGGTGGCTTAATGCACAGTAGTGTATATATACACACAGATTACTGTGCAAATGTTATAGGCAGGTGTGGAAAAATGTTGTAAAGTAAGAATGCTTTCAAAAATCGACATTTTAATAGATTATATTTATCAGTTAACAATATGCAAAGTGAGTGAACAGAAGAAAAACACGATCAAATCAATATTTGGTGTGGCCAGTCTTTAAACAGCATCAATTCTTCTGGGTGCACTTGCACATAGTTTTTGAAGGAACTTGGCAGGTATGTTGACCAAAACATCTTGGAGAACTACCCATAGTGTGGATTTAGGCAGCCTCAGCTGCTTCTCTCTCGTCATGTAATCCCAGACAGACTCCATGATATTGAGATCAGAGCTATCACCATCACTACCAGCACTCTTTGTTCTTCTTTACGCTGAAGATGGTTCTTAATGACTTTCATTGTATTGTGTTTGGGCAGCAGAATAAATTTGGGGCCAATCAGATGCCTGATGGTATTGCATGAATAAGTTATCTGCCTGTACCTCTCAGCATTGAGGAGACCACTCATTCTGACCAAGTACCATGTACCATGTTATAGTAGAGTTGCTTGGCCTTGTCTCCATATCTAGCTTCTTGGCCTCAAGTCTTTCATGAATGCCACTTCTGACCAGACTTCTCCGGACAGTAGATGGGTGTACCAGGGTCCCACTGTTTTCTGCCAGTTCTGAGCTGATGGCACTGCTGGACATCTTCCAATTGAGAAGGAAAGTAAGCATGATGTGTCTTCATCTGCTGCAGTCTATGGCCCTCAACGTTGCACGTTTCTTTGTGTTTCTTCAAAACAGCTTGGACAGCACATCTGGAAACCCCTGTCTGCCTTGAAATTTCTGCCTGGGAGACACTTTGCTGATGCAGTATAACTACCTCGTGTCTTGTTGCTGTGCTCAATCATGGCAGTAAACTGTCTTCAGCAACCTCACCTTGTGAGCTGAGTTTGGCTGTTCCTTACCCAGTTGTATTCCTCATACACAGCTGTTTCTGTTTCAGTTAATGATTGTGTTTCTACCTACATATTGAATTTATGATCATTAGCACCTGTTTGGTTTAACTGTCATGTCAAACAACTGATGATATGCCTACAAAATCCCTGACTTTGTGCAAGCGTACCTAGAAGAATTGATGTTGTTTCGACGGCAAGGCCTGGTCACACCAAATATTGATTTGATTTAGATTTTTCTTCTGTTCACTTACTTTGTATTTGGTTAAATTATAAATATAGTAACAAATAACATGTCTATTTGTGAAAACATTCTAACTTGATGGCATTTTTTCCACACCTGCCTAAAACCTTTGCACTGTAGCCACGGTATATACACCTTAAGTATTTTTAGCCTGATAAGCAGTTTCTTAGCATCCTTGTTTGCAATCCGTCTTCAGAAACCATGTCTGTACTTGCTGAAAGCATGTGTGCATTTCTACTGTATGAGAAGATAACAATCTGTGTGTACATGTGCATGTGTCAGTGTGATGGAAGAATATTTCAGCCCCGTGGCTCAAGCTGTAGATGCACAGTATCTCTCTATGACTCATGCGCACAAACAAACAGACTCATTACACTGGCAAATGCAAAACAGGCTGCGAAAGGGAATCATACTGAAACAAGATAAAAAAGATAACACTTTCTCTTAGCAGGATCTACTGGCAGCTTTAGAGAGAAATGTTATGTCATGTCAATACTGAGATGTGACATGAGAGAAAATAGGCTTTCTTGCTAAGAGCTAGATTGACACCACCCTTGTGTAAGTACAATAAATATGATGCTATAGCCAGGTGATTATCTTAGCTTAGCATAAAGACTGGAAATGTGTGAAAACAGCTAGCCTTACTCTGACCAAAGGTAACAGAAATCCACCTACAAGCACCTCTGAAGCTCACTTACTTTATATCTTGTTTGTTTAATCTGTAGTCAAAACAAAATAAAGTGTCATTTTGTGGTTGTATACTTTTTGGTAAGTAGTTAATTAGTGAACATTAGTGGTGCTGGTAGGCCTTTGGACAGAGCCAGGCCAGCTGTTGTCCAATCTTATCTCACAACGCCCAGGTTGGGAACCACTGTTGTAGCGGATTTTAAAATGCGTGTGAATTGTAGGCTGATTTGTCTTGGTTCATGTAAATACAGGGATTAAGATCTAAAGATCTAAATTAAGAAAGAATAACTTTCAACAGACCAAAGCCAGCCAAGGTAACAGTGTGGCTAGCATTCCTCTCCCTGTCCCAACAAGCTGTCTATGTATGTCTATGTCTCCCATCCACCCCAAGTCTCCCACATACCTCTGGTTCTCCGCCTGGTTAGCAGGCCCAAGCTTGTCAAATGCAAACCGCCTACAAGGTTCTCACACACACTCATTCAACAAGGCGTAGGAAAGCTCAAATTCAAATCCATCAACCGAAAAACACAACAAAAGGTCAAACGTTTTAAGATACAAATATGAGGCTTCGGATCGACAGCATACATCCATGGGAAATGCTGATAGAAAGAGAAAGTTTGTCAGGTTGTTTTGGATGATCAGTTTTCTTCTCACATCAGTGTTTTGCTCAATCTCACAGGCAGTGTCAAGGAGATTAAAGGATTTATGCTGCAACACCTAGACATTATGAGATTCAAGTGCATGTGTGTGTTTGTGTGTGTGTGTATCTGATGGTGGGTAGCTGAACAGCTTCAGGCAGGCACTTGGGTGGGGGCTTGTTTGCTCTCAGTTTGTTCATGCCTTTATTAGCTGAGTGCATTCCAGCATTTGCAATAACATAAATCTGTCATTGCATTTTAGTTCATATGTTTTGATTCATAAATTTGATTGTTCACATATAAACATGGAGAACATCTTAAGCTGATGATACACGGAACAACTTTTAGAGCAATGGTGCTGGGCAATGTTGCCGTCAGTGGTAATGAGTGAAGATTACTACCGTAACCCCCTTCCCCCACCACTCCGCCGCACCCCGCCACTATCCGTTCAAAACATAGTTGGACTTGCCACCAGCAAGATTGCCCAGCAACATTGCTCAAAAAGTTGCCCCATATATCATCAGCTTTAGAAGACAAAGTCAGTAGTAAGTGAAGTCTTACCGATGTCTAACACTCTCTGTTTGGCTGTGTGCTGCCTAGAGTGCCAGTACTTCCAGTACTTCAGCTGCTCGTCTCGGTTCTTGTCTTCACTGAAGACCACCATGACCACACTCTGAGAAAGGGGAAGGGACAGGACAGGAAAAAGGACAAGATGATTCAGTTGAACCAGCATCTGGGCTTGGGATGGACCGTTGAGCATTGTAACTTACAGGATAGCGTTAAATCCCATGAGATTCTTGTCTCCTGTGACTTCAATAAAGGATAATTAATAATAATAACACTGGCACCAACCAAGTTATTTCGAAGATCTGGCAATGCAGCAACATCACAAAACAAGGCAAGAAACATGAACAGTCGTTCAAGTTTTAAACCTTGGAGGCGAACGGAGGCCAGTTTGACAAAAGGGAATACAGTAACAAGATTATTTACAGCGACTCCCACCAGGACACCGTGGACAACAAAGACACGTCAGGTTCAGGAGAAGTGTGAAGTGGGAGAACAACCAGAGAGATGTGGGGCATTGAGAGCACACCCCTGGAGGTCTGAGCCTCAGGGTTACAGCAGGGTCAGCCTGGGGTGCCAGGAGCCAAACCTGGCAAGAAAACCACTTTAGTGTTGTTGGACCGAGGGCTGACTGGACACTACAGTGACTCCCTATTGCATTTTGAGGTACAAAGTGGTATCATGAGTGAGCACAGGCTGAGGCTAGCTGGTTGGCATGCTAACTCAGTACATATGTCTGCAACAGATACACAGACATCTTTCACATAATGACTTAACTGTGATTTCTTCGCATTCCATTGATCATTTTAGTTCATTTTGAATGTTTTAAATCTAAATTCTTACATATAGGTCCTTTAACCACAGCTAAATCAAAATAAGTGCAGTTATGAAATAGCAGGAAAAAATAAATCAAGGCTGTCAAAAATAAAACAGAAAACAAATTTTTTAAAGTAAAAAAAATAGAGTCATGAGACTAGATTGAGCAGCTCACCCGGACTTTGCTGATGGGGTGACGGAGCCGTTTACTGGCACTGAGCTCGTTGAGCGTCACAGCGTAGAACTGGCCTTTGTTCAGGTAGGTCATCGGTCCCTCGCCTTGCTTCTGGCGCAGCGAGCGAGAGGCATCCAGTGTGTACTGGAAGCTGTCACTGTACACACACACACACACACAAACACACCCATAGAGAATGATATGTGATTAGATATAAGGTGGGGTGGGTGCACAACAACACACCCTTCTGCATTCCTTTCTGGATCACGTCAGGTCAGTGTTTTGATTTAAAAATGGCCCTTTTTTTGAACATTCACACTGTAACAAATACAGATAATTGTGCTGTAATAAAGAACAGACTAAGTGATTGTATTCTGAGTGACTTACACTCCCTCCTGGTGAAATAAGAAGTCATCTGTAGCCAGAGAGGAAGGTGTGTGGTACTTCTGTTGAGAATGCAGAAAACACACAGAAAGAGGAAATTATTTGGGCACAATGACTTAATTTTGCCTGAGAGGAACTGGTTAAACAATGGTGCAGATGAGAAAACAGTTTTGTCATGAATAAAGATCAGAGTGACGACATGGATATCTCAGGCAAACAGGGAACACATTCAACAACTACTTGTAGATTCCTGTTCAGGTAATGCACCTTTGGACTCTCAGTGAATCATATTTAAACATCTGTCTTCACAAACCATTAAACAACAACTTCACCCTAACCCGAGCATGTACTGTTAAAGATCATTAGCATATGACATTCACTCTTCTAGAGCTGTACTTTCTCTTTTTGGTGTTCCCATAGTCTTACAACTGTCTATATTTCCCATAGTGCCTTTCAAAAACCCATTAGACTGTACCTGATCATTCATTCAGGTGTGGTTGTACTGTATATGCAGATGGAGGGAAATAATAGTAACAGAATGATAACAGCAAGTGAGAGCGTTGTTTAAAGCAAAACATACATTGTTTGCATTCTGCAAAGTCTGCGATCGAGTCCTGACAGGTTTGATTATGAGGAATTAACACCAAAATTGACTGACACTAAGAATATCTACTTGTGAACATAAAACATGTGTTTTAGGGCAGTGGTACCCAACCTTTTAGGATTGTGTCCCCTTTAAATGAAGCATTGTTTACTTGTGATCCCTTATCATAAGTTATGTCTGATGTAAGAAGATGATGTAATATGTCTAAGAGTCGGGATAAGTTAAGTCGGTTTCAAAATTGCCATTCTATTTCATTCCCTCCTCCCTCTAAACCCCCAACAGTTTTAGGTTATATTTTTCCTTTACTGTAATAACACAGTGTCTGTTTTCTCACATCATCCCTCTCTTCTTCATACGGGCTCTCAGGTGGACTCTGCTGGTCTTCTTTCCCATACGAACTGTGGCTGACAGTGGTCACCTCATATGGACTCTGTTCATAGATCACTCTGCCCGACTCTTCTCCTTCCACCCTGTAGTGATGCCCTCCCGTCATAAAGATGGGCGTGTACATCTCGGCCTTCACCACAGCCACAGCTGTCGAGACTCCATCCCCTGACGCCACCGCCGTCGTCAAGCTGCTGAACTGCTCCTGTTTGGTCTCCTGGTGCTCATTGTTCAGTGACAGGTTGACGGGAACAGACTTGAGGACCTGGACTCGGTTGTCCACCGTCTCCACCTCGCTTTGGCTGCTGGGGTTGCTCGGCAAAGTAGACCTGAATAAAAACATGGATGATATAGGATTTGGGATGAATTTTAGATATGCTGATCGTAATGTAATTGAATGGTTTTTTTTAACACCATGATTTTTTGCTGTGGTGTTAAGAGATTATTTCTGATCCCACAAACTATGATATACAACTACCAATGGGTTCATGCTATTCTACTGATCTGAGGTGGTGATAACACGCCAAGAAGAAGACTGACAGCAAGTAAACAAGGATGTAAACAATGTAGGTCTTAAGTAAGTGTTCTATTAGGAAGGAAATGCAAGCATACACATTATAACTTTTGGTGACTAACACTGAATGTAAACTATTGTTTATTTACAACAAAACTCCACCTTTAATTATCTTATGCATCCTTACACTTCCATTCAGAAAAATACATCTCCAATCTCAACCTGAAAATGGGGCAATGTTTCCCTAATTTCAATAAGTTGCTTTTACTTGTAGATAAAAGTTTCCAAAAGCAGAGACACATAATGTCATTATTTCTTTTGTATTTTCTCTTTTTTTTGCAGGGATCAGGAGACGTTTACTGGCCTCAGTCCAGCCAGAACTTTTTCATTCAGTATCAGTGCTTCAAGTGAAACGACTCACTCGTCCGTGATATTTACACACATTAATATTAGAAGTGCTTGTTTCATTTCACTATTATCCTCAGTACACAGTTCTTTATTATGTTATGGAAAAAAGTGTTTTAGTTCCAGGATTTAGTTACACACATTGGGAAAGGTCTGCAACTATATGTTTCGCATTTTTTTCCACATCTTTCTGTCTGAACATGTGCACTGAGAGACCCAAATTCACTGACCTCTTCTCCTGTTCCTCTGTCATTTCAATCACTTTGGGAACCGAAAGAAGCCTCTTTTCTTTAGGCACCTGGAAGGAAAAATGCAGGATGTGTTATGTTGGTCGACATAATTAACTAAAGGCCTCTGCCTAACGTATTTGTAGTTTTATTGCAGTTATGAATAACAGTCAGTGTGATGTGAATAGAGGGCACCTAATGATTATTCAATTAATCTGTAGATAATTTTCTTGATTGATCAGTTCATCAGAAAATTACTGATAATACTTAATAATAAGTGAAAATACTAATAAAGAATTTCCCTTAGCTCAAGGTGATGCCTTCAAATGTCTTATTTTGTCTGACTACCAGTCCTACACCCAAAGATATTCAATTTATTATCATAAAAGACAAAATAAAGCATCAAATTCTCATGTTGGGAAGCTAGAACCAGCAAAGGTTTTAGATTTCTGATTATTAATGACTAAAACCATTACTCAATTATGAAAATAGTTTCTGATCAATCTTCTGTCAACCTACTAATGGATTAATCGGCTGATCGTGGCTGCTCTATTTACATGAGTTTCATCTTAGAATCATGTAGTGAACTGAATTATTAAAAGCATTGTCTTCTTCGGTGGAATCTCCATTTAAGTTATACATTCATTCTTCATTCTGAGATTGGATCATTTTTCCACACCTTGTAGTACTCGTAGAGCAGCCCCAGGGCGTTGGCGCTGTCCTCGTCCCCGTTGATGCTCATCATGGCCTTGGTGGCGGCAGTGAGCGGGTTCTCCAGATACGACCTCCATGCCTCGTCCTCGCTGGTGTAGGCCCGCCGCACTGCAGGGAAGGAGTTCTCGTTGGGGACCACCACCACCAGACGCTTACTGACAGGCACACAAACACAGCAAACGTTTGAATTCAAGGGTGTATAAGTGGACATAGATTAGATAATATGCTGGATCACAAGTGCTCAAATGTAATTGCTTTCTACTATTTAAAATTGTTTTGTTTTTTTTGCTTGCTGATTAAAAAAGTAAGAATTTTCCAGTCAAAACTTTCAGATCTGGTCATTTGTCATCATTTTCTACATCAAATAAGTGATAAAATTATTATAGAATTTAACTGTCTAGTGTCTTTATGTCTATATAGTCTTTAGTACCACTTAAGTCGAGATCACAGACCAGTTAAACACAGAGTGCTTTTCCTTCCTGAAAAGTCTTGAATGTATAGTCAGCTATATTGTTGTAGCCACATGCAAGTTTGGTTTTTGTCCATTTGTTTGTGGCTATGACAAAATGCTTGAATCAATGTTGTTTTAATCAATTTCAACAGGAAATTTTATTCATGAATATTCTTGGTTGTGAAATTGACTGCATGTTTGGATACTCAAACAATAGATTTACAACATGAAATAACTAATTTGAATTACTATTGTGGTTTCTATAATTGGCATTGACTCCAGCCAGGTGTACCTGCCAAAAGACAAATCCATTTGTCCCACCTTCAATCTGTGATGTCATACTGATGCAAACTTTATAAAAAAACACGTAGGCCTACTGGCAGAGAAGGGGGAGTAAGAAATAGCACACAGGATCAATCTGTTTATCTATTTCTGCCTTATAGAAGTTTTGTTTTATTGCTTTTCACATCTTACATTTATTTATCTGCTTTTTATAGTGTCATCCCTGTCACTATAGGTGCGAATCAAACTGTTTTTCTTCGGTTCATTAGAAATTCAGCTTCTCCATGGCAACCACACTTGCAAGTAGAGAGCTGACATGCAGGTATAGACTTCTACATTATAGGAGATATTTATGATTGAACAAGCAACCACATTTAGAGCTTAGAGACATTTAGTAGTTTTAACACACAATAATAATAATAATAATAATAATAGCTCTCAATCACAAATAGATTATTATTTCAATAATAGCCTAATCTAAGTAACTCTCATCAGTAATTTAGATTTTTAATATTATACAGTAATTTAGATTTTTACAGTTATTCTCATTTATAACTGTATTAAGACTTTTGAAAAAATGTATGCCAAATCGTGAATGGGATTAGGTCAAATTGTAACAGATGCTTTGTAACATTTTGAGATTTCTGTTTCTGATCTTTAAGAAAATATAAAAAATTAAGCAGAGTAGAAATATTTTTCAAAAGCACAATCCCCCTTTTTAAAAGTCAGTAAAAATGCTTATTTTTTATTGTCCTAGAAGTAGCTTCCAGTACAGTTCAATGGCTATAACTTCTTTAATATAAATAAAGGTGTGTTACAAAACAACTCAGTTGGACGACAGGCAACACAAACTGTCCTCATTCACAGTCCATCGTTCGCTGAAGGGCCTAAACTCAACAAGTAGCGCTACAATCTCTATTTTCATTCAAAGACATGAAAGTGTTTATAAAATCCAGGCCTTGCACGTTGAAGGCTTTTCCATCAGTCAAAAATGGCGAATTCAGCTCTAACGAAATCCACGGTGCAAAGTTTACTTGTCAACTTTTCCTCCAGGAAAAAAAAAGTTCAATTTTTGTGCTAAACTTTCAAAAGTAACATAACCAAATCCATTTACTGCCCAGAGCCGTATTTTTATATTTTTTAATCGATAAAATAAAAAGAGAAAATCACTTTTAAAAAGTGTTTTCTCTGTAAGTTGAAAGCATCACAGATCCTCTCCGCTGCCTCGATCACTTACTTGTCTGTCTCCTGTGACATATTTTGCTTCCTCTACGATTCTTCCTTGTGAAACTGGACTTTCAAGTCGGAGCAGGTAATAGAGTGAGCGAGTTGCCAGAAGTTGGGCTACAGGTAAGTCGACTTTTCTCGCCCCGCTTCTTTTCTCCCTGCTTCTCTCTCCGACTGTCTCTCCTCCGCTCCACCTGGCAGGTGAAGCCGCTTTTGTCCGCGGCAGCCAATCACTCTGCTTGTCTTGTGGTCAATTATGACACATATCAACATATCCTGCTGCCATGAATTATAATATTTGCCGTTGCTTTAATGGCAGAGGGTCAACTTTGAGTGAAATTCTTTCACTGTAAAAGAGTTGAGAGGGTGAGGGCGAGTCTGCCGCCGATTGGCCGCTGCAGAGCGGAGCTGGGCTCTAATTGGCTAGTGCGTCAGAGAGGCAGGTAGAGGCCCTCCTCACCTGAAAAGACAGCATTGAAGGCACCATAATGACACAGAAAACAACACTAACAACTGCTATGCTTTACGTTTAGGAAGTTTGTCTGCTTTTTTACTTAATTTTATTCTGGAAAATAAGACATTTGTAAAAACAACGAAGGTTAAAAGATGCCTGCTAAACCGCTGACTGGCAGGACTGGATGCATGACTACACAGCTTCATAGATGGCCCTAGACTGACACATCCACGGATTTTCTTCCTCTTACAGCCACTAATTTAACCTTTTCCTCCTCTAAATATTCATAATGACTTGTCTGTGTGTCTGTTTTAGGTAATCTCAGAGCAGACAGAAGGCAGGGAGGAGCCTTGTCATTAGCTGACACAATGCCATTGTCCCCTTAATGAAGCCATTGTATGAGGAGATCCCAGTGTTTGGGATTACCCTGCTAGAGCAAACAAGGTGTGTGTGTGTGTGTGTGTGTGTGTGTGTGTGTGTGTGTGTCATACAATGCTGGTGCACTGCTGAGGTGGGGCGCAAGTATTGGTGACTATAATGACCCTAAACACCTTTCCCCCTCCTCTTTGTTGTTTTAACTAGTGTTCTTGATATATAGGTGGAGGGCTTTATTAATCCCAAACAGAAAACAACAAAAGTAGCCTACACTTCAATGCTAGATAAACAATAACATGGTGAAACATTTTATAAAGCACTAAAACCTTAATTAGAAACAGAACCTAAAACTTCAAAATATAAAGGGCCTGTTTAAATCCTGTACATGATTATAGCTCTGGAGTAAAGATATGGAACAGTCTTAATGAGGAACTAAAGCAATGTCCAAACATAAATCAGTTTAAAATCAGGTATAAAGATATGGTTTTCAAGGGTTACTGGGATGAAGAAGGGGGTGAATAATCAACGAGTGTTTCTGGGGCTAGTAATTATCTTCAGTTTCATTGTGTTAATTTTTTTCTGAGTTGCTGAAATTTATTCTTTCCTATTATATTTTTTATTTTCTTGTTTAAATAATTGATGTACATTTTGAATTGCTTTTGGGTATAACAAAGTAGATGTAAATATTTGGAACGTGGGTCGATTATTTGTAAGCTTTTGATTAGTGGATAGCGGGTGGGATTAAATAATGTTTTTCTTTTTCTTCCCACTCCTTTTCGAATATGTAATGAGAGTTTTAAAAGTCTTTGGCTGTAGCTATTGTTAATTTATTTATTATTCTAATCACTTTGATTTGTTTACTTGATTTCATTTTCTTGTCGGATGTTTTTTTTTTTTGTTTGTTTTTTTTTACATATATTCGAAATAAACATAATTATCATTACCATTACTGCAAAATAATGTATAAAGTTGGTATGGATTGTAGGCTAATGGTTAAGAATTCGATCAATATTTGTTCATCTTCAGGAGCTTTATTACTTACTTACTGTTCTTTATTACAGTTAACAAAGAAACAATTCAGTTCAAAACATCATTGTAAAGACCGCCGGAAACACCAGTTGAAATATATGCACTTAAGTGCATATTTTAGGTACTTATACTTTACTTTTTTATATCAAATTTTTTACAGATAAAACTCAATCTAAATTTTCACAAAATAACAATGATTAGAGAAAGGTCCAACAACTTGTACTTACCTAAATAATCAGAGTACTTTTCCCACTACTGTTCAATTCTACTACCTTTCAGAGGAAAGCAATGTACTTTTTATTCCTCTACATTTGCCTGACAGTGGTGTAGGATCTTAGTACTTCTTCCACCACTGCTGCATTTTACATACAAACATGAGTGTACGAGTTGTATATAAACAATGCAGGAAAGACAAACTTTCTGCAAATTTTCAGAAAACAGTTGATGTCTTATGAAGGTGTTTGCATGACAAAATGCAGGCCTTTTGTTTATGAATGCCTTCAGGCACTCTTGTATGGAAATCTAAAAATTACGTTTCAGATTCAGTTTAACCGTCAGTAGTGTTTGTGTGTGTGTGTGTGTGTGTGTGTGCAGAGCAAGCGTTTGTTTGCGTGCACAGTGGATGATCACTACTATACTCCCTTGTCTAATTTGTTTTACAGAGCACCTGGGCCTTTACTGAGCTCTCTATGTGTGTGTTTAAATGAAACTGCTAGATAAATACAGGTGGAGTCCTTTTCTAACAACCACATAAACACAACACACAAAGCATTGCTTTTCAACTTTACCACTTTTCCCCATGAACATGGATGGATTACTGAATATGCCTACTGGGCACAGGCCCCTTGGCCCCTGTGTTTGACAAATGACTATAAAACACACAAAACAAATACAAAGAGATAAAAAGTACCTTAAAGAGATGCAAAATCACTACAAGGACACACAAAACAACTACAGAGACATATTATGACTTCAAAGAAATGCAAAACAACTACAAAAAGACACAAAACTACCACTGAGAGAAAGAGAACAACTACAAAGAGTCACAAAATGCCCACAAAAAGATGCAAATCTACAGTAAAGACATATGTAACATCTACAGTGAGACACAAAACTACCACAAAAAGATGCAAAACCACCACAATGATCGATAAAACAACTGCAAACGAGCGGTGGGGGTGGCCGGGTCAGGGTTGTGGGGGCTTGGTTTTTTTATATGTCTGTACCCAGGGGCCCACTGTCTCAAGTCTGTCCGTGCCCATGAATCATTAACTCTACTCAGAAAACAGAGTGAAAAGTATGTTTGGATTGGCTAAATCAAAATAATGGTTATGTATAAGCTTTTCTCTTATCTGTGCCTACATGACTTCTCCCAGCTGGAATGTCTGCCATGCGGCAGTATGATAAGTTAGTGCGAAGGCTACCTTACAAGCTGCCACAAGCAGACATGGGCAAGACTGGACAGTCAGGGGCCAAGAGCCACTGAATATCTTCCTCTGCGTGTGTGTGTGTGTGTGTGTGTGTCCCACTCTGTGAGAGAGGTGAAAGATGTATCCTACATACCAAGAGTTTTTTCGTAGGGAGAAGCAGCTTGTCTGGACTTGGCCAGGATTAGGTGTCTGAGTCTACCTGTTTGAGTACAGCAGCTCACAGCTGAGACAGAGAGGTGTGTGGGGACGTGTTGTCTTCCAGATAGTCACTAGTGAAGAAAACAGGAGGTTGGGATGGAGGAAGGTGAGACGAGCTAAAATTGTGCTAACAGGGCAGATTCACAGGTTAATAATTGTGCCATAAACTGTGAACAGGTAAATATCCACATCACTAAACAGATGACAAAAAAGAGTAAAAGGTGAATAATGTCTATGGAAGCATTTGCATTCATTCTCCAATCATTTATTCAAGATTCTTCCTTACTTTGTCATCTGTGTGTGTGTGTTTAAATTTATTGACACAATCAAGTTCATTTCAGAGCAGCTGTTCCCAACCTGAAACACCCCAAAGGGTCCCCTGGATATCTGAGAGGTCACTGGATGTTTAGAGAAATATAAAAAATATATATATTTCTGTTACACAAAGATGTCCCACAAAACATTATGCATTGAGCAGAGTATCATACATCTGACATGAGTACATTTTACATGTACTTTAGGCACTTCCTTATAGATTATACATAGTATTCTCATGACTGCTATCCTTTTATTGTCTAATAAATCAGAAATTCACTTGTGCTGGACCTGACATTCAATCCAATGCTGTTGACTCTATTCACTAACAGCGAGTTAGTCCAAATATCAGAGAGCTGCTGCTAGTGAGGTTAGCGAGTGCTGTCACCACCTTCACAATCAGCCTCTGTCTGACCGGCTTATGTCGGGCCGACAACAGACCTCACCTCTCCTTCAGTTGCACTCTGTGTAACTGTGTGTGTGTGTGTGTGTGTGGAGGTAAGAAATTAACTTTTTTTCCCCCTGAAGGCATGGTTTGCCCTCTTGATGTGATTTCCCAGGGCAGCTCAGGGTCAGTTTTAATCAAACAATGAATGCATTTGCATTGCATAACAGCAGAAAGAAAGCAGTCAGTTTGTACAAAAAAGTTTGTTTCTTCCTCACAGATAGATTGGTGTGCAATGTTGGTGGTTTCTTTGTTGATTTTTATACATATGTCAATCAAGTCACGTGGTACAAGGCGTCTAAAGGAAACAGTGAAAGTTACTGGCATGTGGATGTGTTGTGACAGTGTCATGGCTTGTGTACAGCCCGACTGGTCTGGCAACATTGTGGCAGCAGCGGCAGCAGTAGACTGTGGCAAAACCTGTTGGTTTGAAAAAAAGAAAAAGGAAAGCGTCAAGGGGGGTGGGGGGTGGGTGCAGGGAGAGGAAGTGGCCAATGTGGAAGATGAAATCCAACTTCCTCTTCCCTCAACAGCCTCCAGAGAGACACTGAGGTCACACTCACCCCTGACAGCCACCATTTCTCCCTCTCTGTGTGAAGTTTTGTTGCCGGACAAGTTTCAGGTGCCGAACAAAGTGGTCTCCACACTAAAATGCAACTTAAAGAATCTATTTGACCTTGGCTCACCCTCTTCAAGACTAGCTGACCTTAGATATGTAGTCATGCTGTTAAAGACATAAACCAGAAACTGCTGTTTGACAGCTAAAAGATAATTTACAGCAAAAGGATCCCTTAGTAACAACTTGGCTGAGCCGAAAGTGAACCTGAAAGCCCTCGTGGTGGGAGGAACGGGGAAAATATCTCAGGCTGTCTGCGGCAAACCCCTGCTTATTCATACGCACAATGGACAGCCAGGTAATATTCTCCTCCACTATTGAATAGCTGACACCTGGAAGATTTGCTTTCACACAGGCCCTAAGGCTGGACAACCTCACCCCAAACCCAAGCTAGCAAGTCCCTGCACAACAACCTCCAGGGTGGGGGAACTTGAGCAATGTGCGGCTTTTGTCAGCCCACCTTCCCACCACCAACCCCCCCCCAACCTCAATTCTTTTACTTTTTGCCCCCCTTCTGAAAGCATAATCACACCCTTCTCTCTTGAGAGATATTTCCCTCTTTCACAAAAGACTGAAAGGTGAAAGGATTGTCTCTCTTTTCTTATGATAAGGAGGGAAAAAAGCAGGAAGGTGCACGGGGACACAATGGCTGGCTGGAGACTTTTCTCACAATGATAAAATTTCTCTGGAGAAAGTCATGACACCTTTACTGTCGGGAAGATCTCCAACAGGAACGAGTTGTGAATGTTAGTGAATTAAAATACACACACACACACACGCACAATGATTTCTGTACCTCTGTTTAACATGACTGACAAAGACATAAACTAATGTAACTTGCAACTTGATGTATAAAACTATGATTTGAATATTTTCTTTAGAGACTGGTTGATGTTTTGGTGCAGCATGTGAGTCTGGGTTTCCATCATGTGATAACTGGAGTTGCGCTTAATTTACATATTAGCTGAATTTAGTCAAATACTGAGCGGAGGTGAACAGCTCCACTGTTCCCACCAAACAGCAAAACCACAGTCACAGATAGAAAAGATAAATATCTAATTCAGTCCTACGAGCCACATTATGGTGCGTAGGCCTACAGGTCATGCTGCAGCAGTGTTTGCATAGCTGTGATTAAATATAGATGTTAATAAAAACAGGACTTTCCGGATCATCAGTACATACAGTTACGTCTTTAATTTGATATTGTTGAAAAAAAGCATATATCAATATTTCAAAGTACATCAGTATTATGTTCATGTTGTTGTGGGTGTGTGGATCTCTCAATGTCTGTGAAGCCCAGCGGTGAACATGAAGTAGATGCTGATGCAACACTCACAACATGATTTTATGATGTTTGACTAATATCTCACATAAGACACACACACACACACACACACACACACACACACACACACACACACACACAGAAACCCACTCCAGCCCTCCATACCTGCCCCCTAGTGTCACTTTTAGGAAACATGTCATCGCTTTACAGCTGGTGAGTACTGCATGCACTGTATACCAAGAGCTATTTAGCTGAAAAATCAAAGATAATAAAGAATTATGTAAAGTGCAACACAAGCAGCACATAGCAAGTAATAAAGAGCAAAAACAGCCAAAATGCTTATTTTTGGTGTAATTTGGTAAACACTTTCCCAAATGTAAGAAAAGTTATAAATTGCTTCTCAAGGAAGATAAATTGACACTGAACACATAATATAGATTTGCAAAATGGAAAGACAGATAAAATAAAATCCTTAAAAAGGCCTGGTGAATTTTGATAATAGACTTCTCATCACATATACTGCCTCCTGTGTATAAATAATTGAAAGCATCTCCAGGTATTCTGCATGGCAGTGTCTATAGCTTTAAGTGTATGTGTTACACCCGTAAAAGTAAGAAATGTATGTGCTCCCTAAACTAGATGCTCTTTTTAAAAAAGCATCACCTTGATCAAATATTTAAATTCAAACAGTCCAAATGCATTTATTCAAAGCTAAACTAAACATGTGAATACATTTCAGATTCCAGGCCTGTGTCCGCAGGTGCATTTTGATTGCCATGCAATAATGCTTATCAGCAGCACTGTGAATAAAGCAGTGGATAAACAATAACTTCCAACTTGGGATCATCCTGAAACATTTAATAAAAAAACATCTTATAGTTTAAGAAAACTGTATTGACTTTCTTCTCCTACATGCATTCAATTTGATCATTCTTCTTCCACTTTGTGGAGTAAGAGTAAGAGGAGGAGGAGGACAGGGAGGAGGAAGAAGAAGACCAAGGGGAGCCATAATCTCTGATGAAATTCAGGTCACCATGGTCTATAAATGAAAGAGGCTGGGCAGAGAGTACAACCAAACTTGAGTGGGTTTGCAATAGCATTCGTAGTCCAGACTTTCCAAAATGAGAATTAGAAATATACTCTCTCAGTATTGTAGTACTGCATATCAATACAGTACTCAGTGATCTTTGTAGTACAATACTGAAAGTGGACTAGTCCTGTAAACAGAAAGTGTGTTTTACTGTATGCATGAGATTGGGAACTGTATTCCTACCTACACAATATTTATAGTATTTACTGCCTGGAGATGGAAGGTCTATGACCACGATCCACATACATGTATACCTTCTGCAGACATGGGAATATGCATGTGCAGATCTAGCAGTACACGCTTGTCTGATACTTCTTCTGCTGCTTGGCCAGGGAGGACATTTCCTGCGATGTTGAGGTGCTGTGGCTAGGCTGAAAAAGAAGACAGCTGCAGCCAGATTTCTTTTTGATTTAAATTTAATTTCGAGAAGACATAACGTTGTTTTGAATGCCGTGTTTGCTTTTGCAAGCATTTTGTGGAGTTTTGTGTATGAGTTTTTGTATTTATGGTTTTAAGAAAATGAGAAAAATGCTTTCAGAAAAACGTGTGTAAGCAACTGAGAAAAACTGCAATCTAGATTTACCAGTATTTGTGGATGTGTACTAACCAAACTCTGCCACTTGGGGGCAACATTGCTAACGTCATGTATTTGCAGCATGCCGTCAGCTATCAACCATTCATCAGTGCATTCACGGATTACCCTCATAATCGTAAATATGGGTTTATTCCTTTTACACAGTTTTTGGTTTATCCCTACATACGTTACCTTGCTCCCTAGATTTGATAAAAGCAGTTTGTCTGACAATGAAAACTTAGATTGCATTACCTGTTCCGCCAATGAGGACAACAATTATGTTGATAGGTTATTTGTGTTATCTGGTCATTCACTACATTCACAGTTTGGTATACTGCTCCAAACACATGTTATTTTATTCACCTTGTAAGATGGTTAAAAAAAATGAAAGTCCAGTTACACGTTTTGTAACCCATGAAACTGTCCAATTACTTTAAACCCCGAATCTTGCGAGTGTCTTTGAATGCAGCAATAGTCTTCAGCTGTCTGTGAACTGAGCAGCTGTCACTCTTGAGTGTGATTTCCCAGCAAACGACGCGTACTCTTATTTTGTGAGGTAAGCATGGTTGCCTTTTTAAAGTTTT
Source organism: Micropterus salmoides (assembly GCF_014851395.1). Lineage (NCBI taxonomy): Eukaryota > Metazoa > Chordata > Actinopteri > Centrarchiformes > Centrarchidae > Micropterus > Micropterus salmoides. Next base: position 17,187,368 of record NW_024040817.1, on the reverse strand, counting down.
TTTTTAAGTTGTAACATATCGCCGGTACTTTTCCTGATTAACGTTACTCATGGGCTGAAGGAAATATTCATCATACGGTTAGCCGGCTAGCTAACGAGATAGCGTAAGGCTAGCATGTAGGCTAACCCACGTTACAGCTGATAGGCACCTGCCGCTTGACTCCAGCTAAAACCTGGATTATTGTACGAGGAAAGAAACTAATGTGGCCTCGACGACAATGAGACAGATGTGCTGTGGTAACTTCAGCACAACAGGAGGACTTGCCTGAACAGTAAACTAAGAGGTGGAGAGGAAATAAAATCTCAGACAAAAACAGTAGCTAGCTAGCTAATGTTAACTGTTGACTTGCTAATTCGTCTGTATGTTTTCATTGTCCCTACATCTGAATAACGTTACTTATATAAGTGAAATGACTTATCAACATGTTATTCCTCAATCTCCTAACAACTGACAAAACACGTTTTCAAATCAGCTAGTTAACATATGGTGTTGACACAAGTTAACAAACTGAGTGCTTAGCAGGCTAGCAGAATTTTTTCGTAAGCTAACCAACGCTACACTGACTACATTGCTGCATTGACTAACAGCATACTATTTATAGAAGTTGCTAGTAAAGCAAGGCTGGACTACCAACAGGCAAAGTGGTTAACTTTCCCAAGTGCCTAGACCTTCATGGGCCTTGAACTCCTCGGGGTCACCCTCTCAATCAGTGTGGTAATTTGGGAAAATGCCCCACTATAGCTTATAAACTGTAAAGAGCCTTAAGGCTGGATGCTGTATTATTACATAAGGTGTATAAAATTCTAAGGGCTCATGGCTCAATTGTCCCCCTTGGGGCACTTTAATGGGTCAATGTGGCCACACTAGTAGTAAGCTTGCATTCTTAGCGGACCTCGGAAGGAAGGATCTTATTGGAAGTGCCCTCCATGGAGTACGTGCTGGACAGGTGAAACTAGTTCATCAGACCACACAGTAAAAATCCATAATTTAAATTCTGGGCAAGAGAGAACTTGTTTCCCCACCCTGATTCCACTCTTTCACAAATGCCAATTGTAAATAAATCTGTAGAACAACCTGCCAAGCCTGGTCCTGTTTCAAGAGACTGGTTTGTTATCTTTGCTGATTAAAACCTGGAACTGTGGCATGTTTTTTTTTTTTTTTTGCAATGGTCCATATGCTGAATTTAAAGTGGCTGTAGGTTTTACTCAGCAGAGTTATTTGTTCAACACCTTGCCCACTGGAATCGGCCTCTGTAGAGTCACTAAGAAAAGCATTTTGTATGTTGTTTAGTTTCCGTCGTCATGAATTTCTTCCAGGAAATACATTTCTCTTACCCTTGTGTAACTCAAGGTTTTATGGCCATGTGGCTCCTGAATTTCAGTTCAGGTTAAAGTGGAGGTTTATCTTGTTTACTTTGCCTGGCTCTGGCTGGCTGACTGGCTGTTGTTTATTCTTTGCTTGCTTTTACAGTGTACAGTGTTTATATCCAGGAAACCTTTAGCTGCCTTTACGAAAGGCTTTGTACTGGCCTTGCAAAAGACTGATGGAAAATAATGAGATCGTTGCCTGTCTCATAGACCTAAATGTGTGATGATCTCATGTGTGTCACTCATGCTTTACCTTTGGTATGACATTAAACACGGTATCATGCAACCCTTCTGTGTCCACTAAAATAACTACTAAGGGACTTTTACTAACTGGCTTGTTTATGGTAGATGTATATCAACAAAGACAAAGTTAACTATGTCCATAGTACTGGTGTTTATCAGTAATCATTCAATCCTTTGTCCTTGCTACCTCCTCTTTAGGCTTTGCCAAAATGGCACGTGGGCATCAGAAGATTCAGTCTCAGCAGAAAAATGCCAAGAAGCAGGCTGAGGCAAAGAAGGCCAAGGGCCATGATCAAAAGACTGCAGCAAAGGCAGCGCTAGTGTTCACCTGCCTTGTGTGCAAGGTGAGTATGAAGTCCCAGCTCTGACGAGCCAAAACCTGACTCGGGATGGGAAATGGCTTTTGATTTGTATAAAATCCGTTGACCAACCAAATACAAGGCTTGTGCTTTTTCCCTGAATTATAACATAATGTTTGCTGGATATATTGTCCCTTCCTGCAGTCACAGATGCCTGACCCAAAAACCTTCAAGCAGCACTTCCAGAGCAAGCACCCGAAATCCCCTCTGCCCCCTGAGTTAGAGGGAGTGGAGGCATAAACTGCCACCCTGGATACCAAACCCAGTTCTTCAAGGCCCTGCACTAATTCTGCACTCACCTCAGTCTGACAGCAAAGGACCATTTTATGTAACCAACATGAAGCAGTTAAGTTAATTTAGGCTTGAACAGACCAGGTTGCCTTTTGACGCCATGCTTCCTCCCATCCAGTCCTGTTTTCGCTTGTGTTTAAATACAGGTGGGGCTAAACCCTGTTACCAAGTGGTGAATGAAGATTTCTCCCTTCATTCAACAGACTACTCACTGCCCTGAGGTGTTGTGCACACAGGAATATTTCATGCTGCTTGCTCTTATATCTTTCTATCTGAAGCTTTGGTGGCTTGATTGTCCGATTAACCCTTTACAGCCAGACTACCACATGGGGTAAACACATACAGTGTCCTTAAACAAAGTGTGGATTTGGCTTGGGTGGTAGAATTCTGATTTTAAGTTTGCTTTAATCAAGGCAATGGCAAATGTGACCTCATCTATTTTATTAATCATTTGAGTACTGAATCAAAAGTAGGCAGACTTTTTTTCCCTCTTTCATATCAGTTGGTAAATATGGAATTCCTTCACAGCACTGTCTGCCCTCTTCTACTGAGATCTGTCTTCTACTTAATCGTAATTTCATGTTGGGTCACAAAACGTGAAGTTTTGCTAGCCATTTCCAAGCTGCGACACCACTTGTCAGTTAACAAGAAAATTTTACGGCGGTTTAAAGGCAACATTTGTACACTTGGAAAATGAATGTATGCTCCAATGATGTATTATAGCATTTTATTAAATTTTACTTTGTTGTAGATCTGCTTTTTCTTTCCTTGCAAATGTTTCTTTTCATAAACCACCAAATTTTCTGTGATAGTGTTTTGTAGGATGCATAATGAAACAGACAAATTGTACATACAGAGACTGTGTCTTTCAGTAGGTAATATTATTTGAAAGAATCCTTACTAACTGGCCTGATGGGAGTTTACTCAGGCCTGTCAGTTACATATACTCTGTGTTGGCTTTCTTGCCTGGTGGACTAAAATTCCCTGTCGAGATTGAAAGGTTGTCTTCACCTGTTTACTTTTACTGACGGTTCAATATTTGATTTCCAAATTGACTGCATTTCTCTACAGTTCTACTCACGCACAGTGTCAATGTTTCTTTTTCACATTATGTAAATGTGAATTCTTCAAAGGACTTCAGCTGTCACTTATAAATGTGCAGCAATTAATTAATGGATGATGAATATTTGTACACATTATTGCATTATGCCGCTCGGGAGCCTTATTATGAAAGGGAGACAGGAAGACTCTGAGTAATTGACTCAGAGACTCTCTGAGAATTGGTAATAATAATAAATTATTCTTCACCAGGATGACATATTGATCAACTATACACAGTTTATATTATAACATTTGCTGCACTTGGACATTTTAACATCTGGTGTCAGCTGGTCTTTTTTTTTTTTTTTTTTTTTTTTTTAGGGGGTTTTCTCAGGGTTAAATAACTAAACTGAAGTTCATATTAGGTTATAGTTAACATTCCTGAACAGGAAAATAACTACATTTAAAACGTCATCAAAAGAAAAAACTTATACATAAGAGATAAAACCAAAATCAAAGCATCTTGCAGATAACTTATTTCATGGTGTGTATGAAAAACATGCAAAAGATGTAATAAATTGAAAGGGAAAAGGTTTACACGTGGAAAATAGGATGCAAATGACAAGAATACCAGTGCCAAATCTGAAATGGATATTTTAAATTGTGATAAAATATAAATGTCAGTAGTGTGATGTAGAGCCTGATACCAGCTGTCATAAAAGTCTTGCACCAGCCTGACTGCTGACAACAGGAAATGACTCAAACTGTGAGTGTGTCTAATTAACAAAAACTATGAATCCTGTCTGAACCCATAAGTCACTCGACCAGCTGATCATTCATTTCCTCCAGCTGTGACAGGTGCATTTGTTCAGCTCAGACTCAGTGGTTGAAAAGATGTGTTGCCATACAGACAAAAGGGAAAAAAACAAAGCTTTGCATTTCCCGGTGTTACAAGCTTTCCTTGCATTCATAAAAAAGGTCACAAAATGAATATTTGTCATAACCAAGCCTTTTTCCTCTTTATAATGAGTATTGAGTAGAACCAAAAATAAAGCCAGTGCCACGCTGCCTGTTTTTTCAGTGGTTTGCGTGGCTCGACTAGATGAGTCATAGCCAACATTGTTCCTTTGTCTCCTCACACATAGTCCACCTCCTTCCTTCCCTTCTGTAAACTTGTGAATGAAAAAACACAAGACATGTTCATTCATACAAGTAGACACACACAAACATCTGCAAGATCTCATTTGTGAGAGATGTGTAATGGCCTTATTTTTTAAATTTATTTTATTATTATATTAAAGAGAAGGGCTCAGAGAAATGATGAGCACTTGCACAAAATTAATTGATGGTCTTAATTAGGTGAAGGAGTTAATTAGATTCCCACTGGCTATAGATCATCTATTTCCAGACACATATATCAGTTTGAAGAGACAAAAACTATGGCAAGCCAGAGAGTGCTCTCACTGTACCTGTGAAACATTGGTTTTTGGCTTTATGTACCAGTGTCTTAAAACATCTAAGGCTAATTAAGCCAAAATTATGAACAATTTTTTATAGGCATTTTTTTTTCTTCAGGAAAACAGCTCAGGGTTCTGAACCACATTGGTCAGTGGCCTCCATAGCAACAGTACTGCTATATTATTATCATGTCTGTCTGAGCCCAAAACTAGCTTGTGTTTCAAGGTCAGTAAAGAAATCTGCTGCAATTTACTGGCCTGCTTCAGAACAACTTAAAACCCCACCCAATGTCTATGGACCGAGGCACATCCTGTTGAAAACCTGATTATTGAGTACATTCTCTGCAGCACGATTGCTTGAATAGCTAATCATACGTTTAGTAATGTCTTTAAATCTATTTGTATTGATGCTCCAGGGCCCATCTAGTTTTTTTTCATTAGGGGAACATTTTGGGGAGCATCACTGAATTAGATAAACAGGGATGGTGGTTAGACTACTAAGGGCGTTGGTGGTTAGGTGGAAGGGAAACTGAATTGAAAATAATGACATATGAGCCTATCATGTGTAAGGTCCATCAATGTAGCAATCGGTAGCAATCCTAGAGACACTAAAATGCGGGCTGTGGGGTAGGGAGGGGGCAGCCCCGCCCCACTTCCGGGTTAGATTCTGTTCCTTTAACCTTAAAAGTTTTAAACAATGGTTCTTTATTTCTGTCTGAAACTTTTTAAGAGATATCGTTATATACCAATATAATACGCAGTAAGACGTTAACTCCTCCTCGTCATGCCGAAGATAGAATTAATCAACTACTAGTCTTTGCGTACGTTGTTGGGCAAACACTCATGGGATATCATAAAACAGAAAACTTCGTAGATTTACAGGTAAAGCCAGATGCAGCTAATAAAAAACGGCTTTGAACCACATTGAGACACAAATAGTATACGCATTGTTTTCTTAATTTAGAATGTGCAACATTAGGTTTTTTGTAATAATGAAATGTGAGGGAAACTCCTTATAAATTTGTCCACTCACTGAGTTTACGTGGCTTTAAAACATTTCGCCTGTACATTTGGTTGCCCTGGCAACTCGAGTCTGACGTCATCGCCCCGGTGCGACCCTGCTGGTGTGCCTTTGATTGGAGGGAAACCCCGTGGATGAGCGGGAGAGATCATCAGCTGTGTGACCGGGAATCAGGAACAACATCGTCTAACGACACTAACAGGTTAGTTCACATTTATTCACTACGGATGATAGCTGACGTTTTCGACGAAAAGTAGTTAAATTTGCACCGTGTGCTTTGGGGGCCCTTTTAATTCTGCATGAATCGTAGCTACCGGGACTGTAGGGGAAGCCAGTGATGCGCCGCCGCTCAGTCATTGTTCTGCGCTTTCTGAATGGGAAACGTTACTGCACATCAACCCGTCTATTTCTTTCACTCGCTGTGTTTAGAAGGCAGCTTTCGGGTGTAACAAATTAGCTTTTGTAAATTAAGCGACCTAAAATTAATTCCTAACGGGCGGAAAACCTACAGCTCTGGTTTGTTTTCCGGGAAGCGAAAAAGGGCGTTCACTTTGGACTGAACTAAGCTAGGCGCTTTTCATTCAGTTTAACTGAATCGGTGGCACCATTGTTTGGCCTTATCTAGCCATCGGCTGCGTTATTAAACTGTTTTCTACGTAAAACACCGAAAATAGAATGCAGGAAGGCTGTTGTTTATTGTCTGTATCCTAGCTGTGCACAGTAGGAGCCCGGTGGGCAGGTGTGTGTGTGTGTGTGTGTGTGTGTGTGTGTTAGTGAGACAGAGAGAGAGAGACGTGAAACTGGGTGGCCGACATTCCTCAAAAGGGTGCAGGTGTCTGGCAAACCTGACTCACTGATGGTGTGATGTTTGACATGCTGGTCTCATAGGTCTGGTGCGTCTGCGTTTTTACAAGGCTGTAAGCTGGTAAGCAGTCATTTGCAAATTTGAGTTTATTGTTGCACTGTAACAGTACTGCAGTTATCCCGAGATGAAGCAAGGGAATTTTAAAATCTCCTAGCTAGTAATTAGCTTAACTTACTTGTGAAATAAATTCAGGTAGTGCAGTGGGTGCCTCAGGGCTCTGATCAGAACAAGATCAATATTGATCATGGGTTACTGTATACACTTCCTGTCCTGGATTTAACCTTAACTTAGAGCCAATAATTCGTTTTTTATGTTGTGTAACCTACAGCTGACATGATTAGGCGAACTGAGACATCACTGACAGAAAATTAATCTGCAACTATTTTCATAAGCGATTTATAATTCTTGTCATTTATCAAACAAATGCTAAACGTTCACTGGTTTCGACTTCAATAAATTGGAGGATTTGCTGCACTTCTGCAACTGTTCTCAGTCATTTTGTTACAGGTTCCATCTAATTTTAAAAGGAGGATTTCCTGCTTCTGTCTCATATGTGGTAGTTAAGTGAATATTCTGGGGTTTTGGTTTGTTGGCCGGGAAAAAACATGCACTTTTGAGTAGGGTTGCTATAGTATGAGATTTTTACAGTATGATAACCTCAAAAGATCACAGAATTATATTAATAATATCATTATTATTTACAGTTACAATGGTCTTTTTAAAGGAATGAAAATAAGTTATTTCCTGGCTGAACTAAAGCTTTATTATAATTTCACAAAATGTACCTATGTCCTGACAAAATCTTTTTTAATGGAAGTATGTATAAAAATTAAATAAAGATGCACAGGCCAGATCCTCCATCCAGTTTCAATTTTCTTTTTAATACTATAGATAAGCCAATGAATATGGTACAATAAATGTCAGTTTTCATACTGTGGTATGTGTTGAAACGGTATACAACTACAACCTTCATTTGAAGACTATAGTTTCTGCTCTGGGAAATTGTGAGGTACATTTTCCTCTTTTGTGGCATTTTAAAGACAAAACAACTTATTGATGTGTCGAGATAATATACAGATTAATCGATAAAGCTGAATCAGCATTCACACTAATTAAAATTATTCACAGTTGCAGCCCGGCACATTATCTTGAATAGGTCACGGTCTGTTTTTTTTTTTTTTTTCTGTGAAACTGATGTCTGTTTTTTTTTTTAGTATTTCACAACATCTTAAATCGTATTATACATGAAATGGATAAGTTCCATTTCTAAATAAGGCAACCAGAAACAATAGGATGTATAATGAAATATTGTGGCCGTACTGCAACCAAGTGTTAAATTCATTGTGCTTTTTTCTGTCTATTAAAATGAATTCGTATGGAGAAAGGCTTCCTGAAGTAAAACCTCTGTACATATAGCCAGGTTCTCTTGTTGTGTTTCTAACCACCTTCTCTTGTTGTATTTCTAATGACTTGGATGCCAAGTGAATTTAGACACCAGTATAAATCAAGTCTGTCCCAAACTGAGTGCAGATGAGCCAAAGCTGGCTGAAACCCAAAAAGCTGGAATGCACACACACCCAAGAGACGTACTAGTGAAAAATAAATGTCCCCAAGCGTTGCGAGAGACTATAGCAAGATTATAGCAGAAAATAATGTGATGCTCACCAATTTACCAAATGTAATATTCTCCAGCTATAAGAGTGTGGTCAAAGTATTTACTCCCTGATGCCTAATTGTTATTTTTTTTTGTATGTTCAAAAGTACGTTTACATGCATACCAGAAACGAGGTTTCTTTGAGAAATCAGGTTATGCTGGAGGGTATGCAGGAAAACGGGTTCACATGCACATCCTTCATTCAGTTTAAAAGATCAAATCCCTTCCCCCTTCCCCATCATGTTGCTCCTCTTTTTCTCCCCTACTTCCTGCCCTCCCCCAACGCTCCTGTCTTCCTAATCTGTCTCCTGTCCCCTTTTGTTTTGCCCTCTCCGACTCCTTTTCCTCTGTCCTTCCTTCCTTAGCCCACACAGGAGCCATGCCAGACAAGGAGGAGCAGGTACAGAAAGCCAAATTGGCCGAGCAGGCTGAGCGCTATGATGACATGGCCACAGCGATGAAGGCTGTTACAGAGGAGGGCTCGGAGCTTAGCAACGAGGAGCGAAACCTGCTCTCTGTTGCCTATAAGAATGTGGTAGGGGCTAGGAGGTCCTCCTGGAGGGTGGTGTCCAGCATGGAGCAGAAGTCTGATGACAGTGCGAAGACCGCACTGGCCAAGGAGTACAGAATAAAGATCGAGACGGAGCTGAATGACATCTGTAATGAAGTACTGGTAAGTAGCAGAGAAGGGGGTAGATAAGTGGAGAGAGTAGATGCTTGCATCGAGATAAATGGATGGGAAGACAATCAGAGGGTGCAACCAAGTGCTCATTATTAAAATGTCAAATGTTGCTTTGTAGAAATCAAAAGTGAAAACTATACTTACAGGGAGAGCTAGCTATAGCTATATACTAGAACCAAAGCATAAGAAAGCAAAAATATTCCAGATATGCTCGCTGACTTCTTGCACTGTTCATGTCATTCGGAGCTAGAGTCTCCATAGTAGTGATTGGGGTTTGAGCTGTAGTATCGAGGTCCCTCCCAACTAGTCACAATGGGGCAATCGAGTTGTTTTGGCTCCACTTTTGTGGTGCTGTCATGTCCTTCTTTATATACAGTCAATGCAGGCATCCAGTTAGAAATATACATAGTTTTTTATATTTTAAAATAATAAAATACTTACTAGAGTTTGTGTGCGACATCATCAATTTGTCTAGAGGACATGCAGGACCAAGACCAAAAACTAATGTACGCATGTGTAGTGGTCCACACAACACAGAAAGAAACAAACAAGGAACCATTTTGGATCCGATATCCAGTTCTTGCAATGCATCCATGTTCGGGGCGCACACAGAACAATGTTCTTCAATGGGAAGCCAGTGAGGGATCATGCCTTTGTTGGCTGTGGTGCCTGTGTAAATGCCAAGGGAATGCTAGGGATTTATCTATCTGGACACCTCAAATTTGAGAATCAAAATGTGGAAATAACTTATTTAAGGATACAATTCAAATGTGTTTGTCACATAGCTGTTCTGAGCATAAAACTACTTGTCTAGTTTAATATTGCTTTGCTTGAGTCACAGTTCTTCTGTGTGAATATCCAATATCTGTGCCACTGATTACCCTCAGTAACCAGGAAAATTTGCATTTTATACAGGCGTAATATAGTGGTTGTGATCGTGTTATGCCTTGGTGTTGCTGGAGCATTCACAATATGTGTAAGACTAGCTAAAGCTTCATGTTTGAAATCATCCTACCACCTAGAATAGTGATGCTTTAAGCAAATTAATGCTCCCTGGCCCAATGGATGTTTGAATATTTATACATCCATACAGATGGATACATCCTGTATTTGCACATTCACTGCCACTCCAAACCTTTGAACTAAAACAGACAACTTCTAAGTGAGTTTCTGTATTTATTTATTTTAAAGATTTCCATTCCTTTCAAACATGCTCCACTATCAACCTGTCACAATTGTTGGGCTCACTCACTCCCATTTAATTCCACAGACACAAACTTTAGAGACCTCTTACACATTTTGAACAAGAGGCTGGGTATTTTGCAAAGTTGTGTGAGAGTATATGGTGGTGGCTGTCTTTAATTTTTATATATTTTTAGTGCATTGCCCCGTTCACAGTGGCTGCGGTGACACCTCCCTCCGTCTCACATTAAGCATATAAGCCCCGCCCAACGTAGCGGCTTGTTCTGTACTGTAGTTTATTCAAAGTTTATTAATTCCAAACATGTCGTGTCCAAATTGCACCAAATGTGACTGCTCTCCCTTGGGTCCGCTGCACCACACCCGCCGTATGTGAGGTTGATTGGATGAATGGTTCACTACATAATCAAAATACTTAAAAACACACTCAAAGATATTCCTGATAAGACAAGAATGGCCTTATTTCTGATATCCTTTTTGTTTCTGAATTTTTTATCTTTTTAATTTTAATCTGAAATCCTGAATCACACTAGGATAACACTCTGTTAATCACAAGACAGACAAAGCAAATATAGTTCTGCTGCTCTGCACGCTATAGTCAGTCAGTATGTTGTCTTCCTTTCTTAAATCTGTTTCACTTATAGTGTTTGTTTTAATTAGTGGCTGGTTTAGGATTTAATTTCCTTAAATCGTCTTTACCTTAGAGAATCAATGCACACGATGGGATGGAGAAAAGACCTAGATAATTGCTGACAATGATAAGGTTAAAGGACTGCAAGAAATGAGCAGCCTGCAACAGTTCATGGCCACAGGCTCCAAAGAAATAGGGGGCAGCATAATAAATCTTGCAATGTCCTCCAAAAATGTAAAACTAACATCCCAAGCTTCCAACCTTGCCTCATCTTATTAACAGTAATGCCAAGTGGCTACAATATGGTGAACTGATGGACACTGTTCCAGGTTTGTGTCGTCCGTTGCTCTAAAGATAGTTTTGGCTAAATAGCCAACATTGGACGTTAACAGTCAAAAGAAACAAAAGAAATGTTGAGTTCAGCATCAAACTGCTAAGCTAGCATAGCAAGTTAGCATGTTCATTTTAGTAGATATCTCACACAATACATGGATGTTTTTGACATAATGTCAGAATTGTTACTACTTAATATTTTGTTGATAATGTTAGTTAATTTTTTTGAATGTTTTAAACTACAAATCTGGCCATATCTTACACATTGCACCATTTTAAAGCTAATATGCTGACTGTTGTCACAAGGTTCAGGTTGCACACTTAAACCGACCTCTCCTGCCCCAGGGGAGAAGCACTGCTGTGCACGGGTTATCTCTCCAAATACTTGTGTCAAAGTTGTTATCTCATGAACTGACGTTTTTATCTGCTGGTGCAGTTGTGTTGAGTTCCACACATTTCAGCACTTATGATTCACACTTTGACTTGCAGGAGCTGCTCGACAAACACCTGATCCCCAGTGCCACGCCTGCTGACAGCAAGGTCTTCTACCTGAAGATGAAGGGAGACTACTACCGCTACCTGGCTGAGGTGGCCACTGAAGAGAACAAGGAGAGTAAGTAAAGCAGACCTCTGTGTGTCCTGTAACAGTTGCAGTCATTTTGGAGTTTTTTTTTTTTCAAATTGCTAATAACCTCTCCATCTATCTCTTGTACAATCACTTGAGGAAATCAGACGGCATCATGCTCAGGGTTCCTGAGCAGTATGCTAGACCCATCAAACATGTTTTTTTTTTAAAAGTTTAATGCTGCCCTCTACTGCTAAAAATGCACGCTGCTTTGTGATCAAGCCCTTTGTTTCTAGTTGCCGTCTGTTGGGAGGATGAGGTGAATGTGTGCTGATTAATGGTCCTTAATAATCTTCTTTAAGATGAGGAGACCAGGCTTGCTTCAGGTTGTGTTCTTTGGTGTTGGACAGAATATAGACACCCTCCTGGTCCCCAAACCTCCTACTGTCAGCCGAAAATGCAGGCGAAGGCTGCCGCTGGGTTGTCATGGCAACAGGAGCAGCACCAGGGTGTTGGCTGAGTCTGGTTTCTTTGGTTGGCTGTGGCAACCTGAACTGCCTGGGAGATGTTTTTTTTCAGTCTCAGATTGTGTTGTAGGTCATACAGTGTCTTTAAGTTGTGTATTTGTAATCCTGTAGCATTAGTGCAATCAACAGGGGGGTTTGTCACCTTTGCTGGGCAGTTCGTAATCCATAGTTTCCAATCTTGCCTTTGGCTGTTAATAATAAACACAGAGGTACATGTACACATGAGACATTGCTCCTCTAAAATGTATTGCCTTTATCTCAACAATTACAGCTAATATTTCTTTTTGAAGAGAATTGTTATCTTGTTTGAGTCGTGTGTTTTTTTTTTTTTTTTTTTTATTTATATTTTTCCTTCTGATTTATTAATAGGGATGGGGATCATTAATTTTTATCGATACCACTATTGATACTTTACTATTATTTAGTGATGGTTATTTGGTAAGTCCAGACCCAACATGCAGGCATGAGGTAGGCCTGCACGGTATGAGGAATATATTCAATGTGCAATAACGTTATATATTAAGATCTCATATCACTTACGATAAATAAACATATATTGAAGGGTACATATTAACTGCCTGGTTGTTTTTAATTTAATATTTTATTTACAGCTAAATGTTGTTTCTAGAGCAGCAACATTAATGTTTACAACAGCAAAGTAACTCAATAACTTTATCTGACATCACTCACAAATAGTGACGTTCAGAAAGAACAACATCAGTCTGTATCAGTCCCTCCTCCTCTCTCGCTGGCTGCAGGTAAGTTACCAGGTAGGAGGAGGAGCGGCTGGTTTGTCTCAGCCAGCAGTTTTTAAGACTACAGATCAGTCTGTGCTCCAGACAGACAGCTTTCTATTTAGCTTGTTTTTAACATTTGGCTAATGCCAAGCTAGCGTTAGCAGTGTTTGTATAAAACATACAGGATGAGATACTGAGGACAGAGATGATTAAATTAACCAGCCACTGTGTGTCTGTGGGTGGGGGGTGATTTTCTTATCCATTGCATTTCAAATTAAATTAGATTTGACACTCGAACGTTACATCATAGCCCGCAAGTCTCGATAGCAGTATCTATAAGCTCAAACCTTATTGATTTTTCGGGTTTTGGAATATTTTGGAACCGGGTCTCGATCCCCATCCCTATTTATTAATCATAATATTAACTTATAGTACTTTTATTGTCTTTTCTGTTTGGGGTTCATGTTGCTGAAATAATCATTTTTCTATTGCAACTCCCAGTGTATTTTGTCTTGTAAAAAAAGCTAAACATTCATGGTTTCCAGCTTCTCAGTTGGGAGGATTTGCTGATTTTTATTGTCTTAGGTGAAAAACTATATTTGTCTGGTTTTTAAACCGTTGGTTGGGAAAAAAGGGAGGGGAATTGTGATGGCTAATGAATAACTGCACCCCACCAGACAGTTTGCCTCACAAGCTGGCTTGGATGTCATGTTTATAGGAGTTAAAACTGTATGCAGGCTGTTTCTGCAGGTTCAATATGTATAAATATTGGCAAGGGTGGCTGTGATTTGTAAGAAATCTGAGAAGCAGTAACATGCACCATCTCTCACACACACACACACACACACACACACACACACACACACACACACACACACAGCTGGTGCACAATGGCACATTCTGTAATCCAGGGCAGTTACAAAGTAATGTGAACAAGAAGTCTTGTTTTTTCCATTTGAAATATCTGCTTCCTTATTGGTCTATCTCCCTATGTGTAGCCATCATCGCCAGCTCACAAGAAGCCTACCAGAAGGCCTTGGATATCAGCAACCAAGAAATGCAGCCTACACATCCCATCCGCCTAGGCCTCGCTCTCAACTTCTCGGTCTTCTACTACGAAATTGTCAACTCACCTGAGAAAGCCTGCAAATTGGCCAAGGAGGTAAGAAAGCATCTTCTCGTGTTTTATTTTGGTTTCTCTTGGATTCCATTTCTGTTTGTTTCGTCTCCATTTATTTGTCCCTTTTAAAAGATGAATTGTCCAGAATCTGGTAAAAGGAATGATATGAGGTGGTTTTAATCGCTGAGGTGTTCATTACGAGACTCCTCCTGCTCCAGTCACTGTACCCATCCAGTCACAAGATGAATGCTGTAGGCCTTCTTTTTTTTTAACCCTAACCAATTAACAATTGCACTGTTCTTTTGAAGTGTCCCAGTACGGTTTGTCCTTTGAATTTTCTTGGCATTGACCTGGATACAATTAGAAATGGCTTTTGGATTTAAATGAGTAGTTTAACATTCTGTGAAATATGATTATTTTCTTTCTTGCCTAGAGTTAGTTGAGCAATTAATTGGAGTTCTTGACAATGAAAACCACAGTCTAACTTTCCTCATTAAAATTAAGCACAGCACAAATGTACCAATTTATCTTGAACCCTATTAATGGCTGCTTGCTATTGTGTTTTATTCATTATACTCATTATTTTGCCCTGACAGTATCAACTTAAATCCATCTCATGTTGGTAAAATTACGCTTTTGGAAACTTGCACACTTGTTTTAAAAGCATTGACGGCTGTCTGTCTCCTCCAGGCCTTTGATGAAGCCATCGCCATGCTGGATTCCCTGAACAGTGACTCCTACAAAGACAGCACCTTGATCATGCAGCTTCTCCGTGACAATCTGACTGTGAGTGTCTCATCTTTATGTCCCTGCATGTTAGTGGCGTCTTACACTCTCACTTTCCACTGTCCCTTGCCTCTACACTGGTTTTGTTTCACATTGATCCTCAAACTCAACGAAATATTTAGAATGCAGAGGTTTTTCCTGTGCTTCTTAGCGGGCACTAATCCCAGTGTCCCCTTGCTTTTATTGCAGCTGTGGATGTCAGACGCCCAGGGTGAAGGCGAGGGTGAGGGAGAGGAGACGGAGCAGGCAGCTGAGAAGAACTGAACTGAACTTCAGAAAGAAAAACAAGACAAACACACATTTTTTACCTCTCACCAGCCTAAGTTGTGTGTGTATGTGTGTGTGTGGTTGTGTTTGCACATACATGCACAGATATGTATGTTTACACTCCACTCACAATGTGTAAAGTACAGTATGTGTGTGTGCAGATACTTAAGTGTGTTAGTTGTATGAGCACCTCCACAGAGAAAGAATGGGATAGATCTTTTTTTATTTTTATTTTTATTTTTGAACATTACTCATTGTGTGAACCAGTGGGTGTTTGTTTTTGTCCATTGGTTTAGTCCAGATGAAATCCCTCCTTTAGATCGAAATCAGCCCCATGCTCGTTAACCTTATTCATTGTAGCAAACTGCTGCTGTTGCAGGAAAACACAAAGAACCTCTAACTGTAATTTTGATAATTTGTATGTTTTTACTTGAACTCAACATTTACGATCTTTGTGACACTTGGGTTGACAAAACTCCTTTTGAAGCACAAACTGTTAAATGAAATAAAAAAATAAATAAAATGGCCACAGTGGTCTGAATTCACTAAATTTTAGGTCTCATCTGACAATATCAGTGATCATATAGATGTCAGAATTGACCTTGATAAAGATCTATTACCATATTGCTTGTATCCATCCCGCCCTGTCAGTGTCCAGTGTAGCAGGTAGTGGTTTTAATGGATGGTACATGTGTCATGGCTCAGTGGGTTGTATGTGCATTCGGGCAGAGGAAAGGTTTTTTGTATGAATGGCCACTTGCGAAAAACTGTAGTTAAACTTTTTAGTTGATAGTTTTTGTTGAGAGGATTACATTCCATTTTGCTGACACCTTTTCACTCTTTGTGAAATGCGTAGAATATAATTTCCTGCAGTTTTCCATAACACATGACATGGTATAGACAGCCTAAAGATAAAGTGAACAACTTGACAAAATGGCTTGATACTGTAACTTTTGATATTTTCTCTTTTCAGTGCAGAGGATACTTTTGCCATGTGCTTTTATGTGACTTTCTACTCTATTTCTATTCAGGGGTGTTTGTATTTTCTTTTTGTGCATTTTATTCCCTTTTGACTCCTGGAATGTATGTGGTTCTCAGTATAGTATGGTGTGAGGGGTTAGCTGTGCTTTGAAACTGGCAGTTTTGCTTAGGTTTTAGCTTGAACCAGGTGGTTTACAGTAACATTTACCTTCCTTGAAAGAACATTGTGAAAAGATAAAACTAAACAGTGCTAATTATAAACTGACTATTAAAATAACTTGGTAGACAGCTACGTTATGACCACTTAGTAGATACAAAGTAGTGCCAGTTTCTTATTTTAAAAAGATGGGATGCAGGATTCCGAATTTGCAAGTTACACTCTTGGGTACATTATTTGGTTATGTGCTTTCATGTAAGTGGAATCAAAACATTAAAATCAAGTGTGCCATTCTCAACGTGTCTATTTGCTCTCTGTACACGTGGAATTGTTGAACACAAAGTGGTTCTACTATTTACCATACCAGCTGGGAGTGGTGTCAGCTGCTCTCACTGCTCTCACAGCTAGGAAATGAGGTCTGTCTCATTCAGGTGAAATGGCTGTTAGTGAGTGTCCTCATGCACACAGACAAGAACATCCTTCATTGAATGCGTTTAAAACTACATCTTTGTATGATCTTTACAATCTTGACTGGTATGTTGGACAGAAACTCATGTATAACCTTAGCAATGAACATATAGTTTAAGTTTAACACTTGAACAACACAATGTAACTCCAAGTCAGTCACACTCCTGTGAAATCAAACTGTCCACTTAGGAAGCAACACTGATTGACAATCAATTTCACATGCTGTTGTGCAAATGAATAGACAACAGGTGGAAATTATGGGCAATTAGCAAGACACCCCCAATAAAGGAGTGGTTCTGCAGGTGGCGACCACAGACCACTTCTCAGTTCCTATGCTTCCTGACTGATGTTTTGGTCACTTTTGAATGCTGGCGGTGCTTTCACTCTATTGGTAGCATGAGACGGAGTCTACAACCCACACAAGTGGCTCAGGTAGTGCAGCTCATCCAGGATGGCACATCAATGCGAGCTGTGGCAAGAAGGTTAGCTGTGTCTGTCAGCGTAGTGTCCAGTGCATGGAGGCGCCATCAGGAGATGTGGAGGAGGCCGTAGGAGGGCAACGACCCAGCAGCAGGACCGCTACCTCCGCCTTTGTGCAAGGAGGAGCAGGAGGAGCACTGCCAGAGCCCTGCAAAATGACCTCCAGCAGGCCACAAATGTGCATGTGTCTGCTCAAACGGTCAGAAACAGACTCCATGAGGGCCCGATGTCCACAGGTGGGGGTTGTGCTTACAGCCCAACACTGTGCAGGACGTTTGGCACCAAGACCACCAAGATTGGCAAATTTGCCACTGGCGCCCTGTGCTCTTCATAGATGAAAGCAGGTTCATACTCCAGCATGACTGGTTTGGCGGTGGGTCAGTAATGGTGTGGGGTGGCATTTCTTTGGGGGGGGCCGCACAGCCCTCCATGTGCTCGCCAGAGGTAGCCTGACTGCCATTAGGTACCGAGATGAGATCCTCAGACCCCTTGTGAGACCATATGCTGGTGCGGTTGGCCCTGGGTTCCTCCTAATGCAAGACAATGCTAGACCTCATGTGGCTGGAGTGTGTCAGCAGTTCCCGCAAGAGGAAGGCATTGATGCTAAGGACTGGCCCGCCCGTTCCTCAGACCTGAATCCAATTGAGCACATCTGGGACATCATGTCTAGCTCCATCCACCAACGCCACGTTGCACCACAGACTGTCCAGGAGTTGGCGGATGCTTTAGTCCAGGTCTGGGAGGAGATCCCTCAGGAGACCATCCGCCACCTCATCAGGAGCATGCCCAGGCGTTGTAGGGAGGTCATACAGGCATGTGGAGGCCACACACTACTGAGCCTCATTTTGACTTGTTTTAAGGATATTACATCAAAGTTGGATCGGCCTTTAGTGTGGTTTTCCACTTCAAATCCAGACCTCCATGGGTTGATAAATTTGATTTCCATTGATGATTTTTGTGTGATTTTGTTGTCAGCACATTCAACTATGTAAAGAAAGGAGTATTTAATGAGATTATTTCATTCATTCAGATCTAGGATGTGTTGTTTTAGTGTTCCCTTTATTTTTTTTGAGCAGTGTATATTAATGTATTCTAATATTGAAGCCAAAATGGCTTTTTGCACCCTCTGAATTATCAGTCCTGAAGGAAAAAACTCACTGTTGAATTGTGGTTTAACATTAAGTTACTGCTTTGAGGATAAACTAACAACATTCTTATGGTAAATACTCTTAATCATTCTCAGCAAAATTATGATCCAAAATTATGATAGCAGCTGAAGAGATGCTTGCTTGAGACTTTGCTATATTGACAAAAGATCAGGGAGATGATTGAAAAACTAGCTTACTTGATAAACATCTTTATTTTCTTTACCTCCCTTGGTTCTGGTGAATTAAAAGTCATAGTTTAGGATGCAGAGTTCTGGTTTGGTTTTAGATAGAAGCATGCGTTTCACCGACAACACTGCCCTCTGCAGATGGCTGTGAAGAGCCATGTTGTGATGCATCTAGATGGAGTGGTAATTGGCTCATTTTCAAGCTTGACACATGACTTGACTCTTTTTAATCTATCTCTACAGAAACCAAGAAAGGATTTGTCTCACATACAGCACACTGCTATATATTTAAAAGTAATTGTAAGCCTATCACATACAATATCAAAGGGGTCTGTCTTCAAGTGGTAGGTCCATTTCAGTTACATTTGTGAGAAATTTAGCTTTGATCAACAGCATTTAAGGACAATAACTTATCCAGTGGGGTGATGTGGCTCTGTGTTTTATTCTCACACTGAGAGCAGCTGATAAGGCTCCCCTATTCTTTAAAATAAGAGGGTACATTTAAAGTATAAGGGCTTTTGTATGTGATGCAATCCTGCATATCACGTTTGCTGAATGGCCAAACATTCTTATCAAACGAAGAATGACCTGCGTGGTGTTACAGTAAAGTGTCATTCCTCCTAAGGCATGACCAGCCCGTGCCCAGTACTGTAGGCTATTCAGCTGTCGGGGTGGTTGTGTGACTATCGGCATTTTCTTCCAGGCTGCTGTAGATCCCAGACACTGCGAAACGGGAGGAATTCAAGTCGTCCCCATACAGCACCTCTAAACAACTGAGTATTGTAGTCAATTTCAGCCTGTAACACTACGTTTTTACATGATTTCATCATCATGCGTACAGCTGTGGTCAACGCCCCCTTGTTGACTTTTTTCCCCACTATACTCGAAAATGATTGGTCCATTTCAGTGACGCAGCCTCCAGTATATATAAGACAACTTTCCCGTTGTTCCCTCCCCCTCAAACCCGGCTGTTAGTGCTGTGAGAGTGCGTGTGTGCTCCTGAGCTCGCTCGGCACACGTTCTATAAAAAAAAATAAAAATATAAAAAAAAAATTCAAAAGCTAAAAAAAAAACCAAAAAATCATTTTTCTTTCTTTTTGTAACAACTCGGTGAAGCTGGAGTAGACACTCGAGGACGGGACGGTAACGTATAAGAAAGGGCTGCCTAACGTTAAATCGAACGATAACGTATATTTTATTTAGTCGACGTGTTAACGTTAACTGGTTCAGAAGCGAGGCCAAGTAACGTTAGATTTGCTTTTTATCATTGTGTGTAGATTTGAGTGACAGTTTTAATCCCACTAGAAGTCGATATTGGTCATTTTAACACATTCATCTTATCCATTTTACTCCCAAAACACTAACAGACAAATCAACGGTTGGTAGCGTTTACCATCAGCGTTCTGCCCCGAACTGACGTGACGCCAGTGGCCGTTAAAGAGCCAAACATTCGTAACGTTACTGTCGCCGAAAACTTTTTTTGCGTTAGGAAATTCAAGCTTCGTCCGAGTACTACTTGCTAGCCTCCACAGCCAACGAGAATGAACCCCAGTGCACCCAGTTACCCCATGGCCTCCCTTTACGTCGGGGATCTGCATCAAGATGTGACTGAGGCCATGCTGTATGAGAAATTCAGCCCGGCCGGAGCTATCCTGTCGATCCGGGTCTGTAGGGACATGATCACCCGGCGTTCCCTTGGATACGCCTATGTCAACTTTCAACAGCCGGCGGACGGTAGGTCATTTATAATACCGACTATAATGTGTGAAAATTAGTGCCTGTTTTAAGATGACAGTCGATGACAAGTGAAAGCTTGCCTCTTCCCACTACACGTGACTGCGGCCGACATATTGTCTGTGGGGTCGCCTCATCTGAACCTCCCCAGCAGTGGCGTAGCAGAAAAGCACTAAAGTTAGGTCCGCTCTGCCCACCCCACCCTAGTAATGTAGCAGTGGACTGCTAGCTGCCAGCTGAATACTCAATGCGTTTTTTCTTTATCTCTGTTATGTCAGGACAACACCCCAACTGTTCAGCCTAGAGCTGACAGAACAGTTTTAATTAAATCTTCCCACAGTGTTTGGCAGTCAGTTTTGTTTTGATATGAATACTCAACTTTATCTGTAGAGATAAAATGGTATGTCACTTTATAAAAATGTTAGGATATGTCAGCCTTTCATGCCCAAGTAGTCAAATATCTACCTCCCACAATACATTTTCTGTGTTCTATGGATATAAACCATAGAAACTCAGTTCTGCATTTGCCTTTTGGTGTTCTTGGGAGTGTTTGTGGGGTGTTTTTTTTTGCTAAAATATATCCTGTTGAGGCTCTTGCACAAAGAGCCTCTTTATCTGCCAAGTATTAGTGGTGGGGCCATATAGATAAAATCCTCTATTTGGTGGTGGATGTCATTTTATATGCTGATAACATTATCAATGTATGATGTGATGTACATTTTCTGAAATTCCATTGAGAAACCAGACATAATGTGTTTTTTTTTTTTTGTTTTTTTTTGTTTGTTTTTAATTCAGGGAATTAAAATCCTGAAAAATATAGGTACCCCATCACTTCAGTACTCCACCAGTTCAGTAATACCATAAAGCAATGGGGGCTTAATATAAAATGACATGTCAGTGTATTGATTAGTCTAGTGACAGTGAATTCTTTAATGTTTTGGGTCACTTTTTGATGACTGACCGGTGACAGCATGGACTTTGGACCATCATTTTCTTGAGCAATGGCCTGGGGAGAATAATGTGTCATAAGTTTGATTACCGCATTGTCTGCTCAAGCAGCTTTGTCAAATTCAGTGCTTCCTCCATAGTAGGTTGCACTGGCCGAAATGGCTGCAACAGTGACTCTGTAGTTCATGGGCCCCACATTTCTTCATCATGGATTCTGGGGATAAATATGTACTACAGACAAAAACAAATTGACCTCAAAGGGACATTTTGCACACCTTGAAGACTAACAGTAATGTAAATATGTTTAACCACCATGACAGCATGGACTGTGGACTATCTTTTTATTTAGAAAGTTTCTCCCGAGACCATTTTTGACATTGTTTGATTTCCAATGACCTTTAAAGTTGGCAACAATTGAATATACAATTCAAAACATTCCCTGTCTCTCTCTGCTGCTCGTGTCACTCTAAGCTCTTCCCACCAAACCCACTGGCACAAGAAGCTCACAGCGAGAGCCTTGCCAAGACCCCAGCCCTCTCACTTTGGACCTTTCCGAAACTAGACCCTTGTCACTTCCACTCCGACAGGGAGTGAACTCTGGTCGAGTCACCATCCAGGCCAAATCGAGTTCCCTAACCTGCGTAGGGTTTAAATACAGCGACAACTTTTGGACGAACTACCCTCTCTCCCCAGCATAAATAGGATCTGACGTTACCGCTGCACTCACTGCTATAATATGTGTATCCAATAAACAACAGTGGTATTAAGATTCAGGATTGCTGTTGAGGAAGTGTGTTTTTTGCAATAACGAAACTGAAAGCATTTGTCTTTCATTTTGTGTTCATTTCGAACATGACTTTATATATTTACGAAAAATAAATATTATATTCTTTTATGAAAAGATTGATATTCATTTTAAAGAAAAGCTTATATATTTGAACCTCTTTAACTTAGCCTATGAAAAATGTTACATTCACAAATACAACATTTCAATACAAATCATATGGGCTACGTTGTTAACCTGTGAATGGTGACGTGACAATGTTAGTGTAGTTTCAAAATAAAAAATCCTACATGTTAATCGGCAAAGTCACATGGAACGCAAATTGAAAGACGGGTCCCCCGTCGTGCAGCAAAGTGTGTTACGCACCTTCAACAAGCCAGCATCGGTGCTGTCTTGGCATTTGAGGGTTTAACAACCCACTACCACTCCGCCCACATGTGGCGGACCCTCCGCATGAACGTGCAAATGGAGTGGAAGTATGTAGGTAGAGGGAGTAGCAAGCAGTTTCGGAAAGGCCCATTGACTCATCTTCTCAGTGATGCCCCTCCAACACTTTGCGTTCCAGGGCAGAGCGTCCCAGGCTTCACAGCTGCAGCATGGTCTAACAGCAGGATGAGAGGCCCCATCTCAAAAGTTATTCCCCACTGTTTGTCATCATACTCATGTAATTGAGCTTGGCTGAGTGAGAACATACGTGTGAGGAGGGGGGCTGCTGCTCCTGGCTCTGATTGGTTGTTTTTAGTCAGGCCAGAGGAACCAGATTTTATTTATTTTTATAGATTATCTGTCTCATGTACTACTGTCAGGATATAGTGACGTTTCAACAAAGATGCCAAACAGTTAAGTTACCTCCTGAACCTAGAAACCCCCTCAAGACCCCCAATATCAACCCCATCTTTTAACATGTGTCATGTCCAGCATTTGAAAATTTAGATATACTAAATAACCTGAACCCTATTCCTGTGTTCCTTCCATCAGCTGAGCGTGCGTTGGACACCATGAACTTTGACGTGATCAAGGGGCGGCCTGTGCGCATCATGTGGTCGCAGCGTGATCCGTCACTGAGAAAAAGCGGCGTGGGAAACATCTTCATCAAGAATCTTGACAAGTCCATCGACAACAAGGCTCTATATGACACCTTTTCTGCTTTTGGCAACATCCTGTCATGCAAGGTAAAGGACTAGTGGCCAAACCAACCTTGTTGTATCCAACCTGAAGCAGGTGGATGGTAAACTGTCATTGCTATAGTATAGTATTGTGAGTGAAGGTAGTGTTTGCATGCGTGTGAAATATGCTTTGTAATTGTCATGCAATATAGAGAACTAACAGATCAATCACCCTGCAGATATGATATGAGAATGATCATATTATTAAATAAATAATGCATGAGTTGCCCTTAAACCAAACAATTTATTTGTATGTCCATTAATATTAGAATTTATTCCCTGAGTAGCTCTGCAACAAACAATATTCATGAGCAGTAATGGCTAAAAATGGGAGCTAGGCTTTTAACAGTCACACAGTTGAAGAAATTCTAAACTTGGTTAATGCAAAAAAACATCACGATAGACAGTCAGTTTAAGAGAGGTGTCTGATATTTCAGGTGTGTTCAAAACGGATAGTTCAGGTTTAATATATTGTTACTGCATGTGTGTGGCTTAAAAGTAGCATGTTTTCTTTCTCAAAGGTGGTTTGTGACGAGAATGGCTCTAAAGGCTACGGCTTTGTGCATTTTGAGACTCAGGAGGCAGCCGAACGAGCCATTGAGAAAATGAATGGCATGCTGCTCAATGACCGAAAAGTGTAAGTGAATGTTTTTAACTAGTTTTTAAAGTGTTTTGGCGCATACTTATGTGTAAAATAGAAAGAGACTATTTGTTGAATGAATTTTTATACCTGGTTTGATTGCACAATGATGCTTGAGCGCTTTCAGCAGTTCCAGTCCATGTTTCTTTGCAATGATGACTGAGTAAACAGATTTGTGACAAATGGATAGTTGCCCTGTCATTTTCATAAGTCATTTGTTCTACAGTGTATTCCTCTAATTAATGTAGTTGATGTGTATTAAAACTTAAAATGTCCATTTCAACACAGATTTGTGGGTCGCTTCAAATCTCGCAAAGAGCGCGAGGCTGAGCTGGGTGCCCGAGCCAAGGAGTTCACAAATGTCTATGTTAAAAATTTTGGTGAAGATATGGATGATGAGAAGCTGAGGGAACTCTTTAATAAATATGGTCAGTAATGTTGTCCGTATTTCAAATATCTCTTTAAAATAACTTGGTCTTTTCCTATAATATACAGTGTTTTGATCATCTGTAGTAAAACATTATGGGCAAAACATGGTCACTAAAGGTTCTAGCTCTTGTCTAGGAAACGCCATGAGTATTCGCGTCATGACCGATGACAGCGGAAAGTCTCGAGGCTTCGGGTTTGTCAGTTTTGAGAGGCACGAGGACGCCCAGAAAGTAAGTTGTACCATCAATTTTCTAGTGACCACCTGGCAATGTCCGCCAGTTTCTTACCTCTGAGTTGACTCTGTTTGCTTGTTCGCTACAGGCAGTGGATGAGATGAATGGGAAGGAGCTGAATGGCAAGCTGATCTACGTCGGCCGTGCCCAGAAGAAGGTGGAACGACAGACGGAGCTGAAGCGCAAATTTGAGCAAATGAAACAAGACCGCATGACCCGCTACCAGGTCAGTTTCCTCTTGTAGTGCAAATTCAACTCATTGTGCCGCAAAATCCGTTATAGCTTGATGTTAATAGAGACTATGCGTTGATGTCACTCCCCCTTCTGGAACACGCTGGACTGAGTGGCAGAACATCTGTTACCATGGCGGCGTTTAGCAAATGGGGAGTAAATTATTTAGATTATTTGCTCAAATTAAAGGCAGTTGGTCTTGACAGTGATCCTTACCAGTGGTCCAGCTCTTCCCCATTTTAGATGTGGTGTTTGTGTTTTTAGCTGATTCAAGCTAACACCGTCTTTCTGCCACTCAGTGAGCGTAACTGCGTTCTGTGACGTCATGCGCATACCCTCTGTAAACCTTCAGTCATATTGTCTGGTCAAGCATATTGAAAGACTGCAGCTTTGTCAAATTCAGTGCTCCCTCCATAGTGGGTTGCACTGGCCAAAATGGCTGCAACAGTGAACCTGTAGGTCATGGGCCCCACATTTCTTCATCATGGATTCTGGGGATAAATATGTACTATGGACAAAACATTAAATTAATATTAAAGGTGTTATGGAAATAAAGTGAGGCAGGTTCAGGTGTGATAAAGAAGTTTAGGAGCTTTTGTTTATTGAGCCCGGCTGGGGTGACCCAGTGCCAGCGTACAACACATGAGCACATGCAACGCCAACGCGAAATCTGAATCTGACATTTCCTGGGGATTTTTATCCTTCCTAGACGTACAGAGATTACTGCTTACACAAGTTAACATAACTCATGTGTGTCATTCAAACCACATGCAACAGTTTTACATAGAACCAGTCAGTCTGTAATGAAGTAAAATAAAGAGAATGAGTTGCCTAACAAATAGATAGGAGTGCATCTTTATCAAGACCATTAGTCAGTCAGTCCACCAAGCAGGCAGAGAGGAGAGTCTGTCTGATCTACTGTTTTGCAGAGTTACTCGCTGTCATCTTTTGGCTTACTTTAGCTCAGCAACTGACCCTAACATGACCTGGGGAAACCTGTGTCATAGTACCCCTACAAAAGGGACATTTTAAAGTCCTTTGCCATTTGATTATTCCTGAATAATATGTAGTGTGTTCAAAAGAAAACACAAAAGCTAACACAACTTTTGTCATATCTTCAGGGTGTCAACTTGTATGTGAAGAACCTTGATGATGGCATTGACGATGAACGTCTGCGAAAGGAGTTCTCGCCATTCGGCACCATAACTAGTGCCAAGGTAGGAACGCTGCTGTTTACTTATCTTCTGTAATGAATAGATTGCTGCGAAACTGCTTCCATTTACCTGTACTGATTCTCTGTGTGTCCAGAATCATTTATTAGTTTCATCTCGCTCTCAGGTCATGATGGAGGGTGGGCGCAGCAAAGGCTTCGGCTTTGTCTGCTTCTCGTCCCCAGAGGAAGCCACCAAAGCGGTGACAGAAATGAATGGACGCATTGTAGCCACCAAGCCTTTGTATGTGGCTCTGGCCCAGCGCAAAGAGGAGCGTCAAGCCCACCTGACCAACCAGTACATGCAGCGCATGGCCAGCGTGCGCGCAGTGCCAAACCCAGTTATTAATCCCTACCAGCCAGCCCCGCCCTCTGGCTACTTCATGACGGCCATTCCTCAGGCCCAGAACCGTGCTTACTACCCAGCTGCTGGGCAGATGGCCCAGCTCCGCCCAAGCCCACGTTGGGCCACCCAAGGTGTCCGGCCACAACGTGAGTATCTTGCCCCTTTTTTTTTTAATGTGTCCTTCTGTCATTGTGTATAATTACTGTCAATTGAAAAGCACCATAAGATGCAGTCAAAAAAAAACCCAGTTGTTTGTACTTGTACATGAAGCCACTATGTTGGTGTGTTCACAGACTTCCAGAACATGCCGGGTGCCATGCGTCCCTCAGCACCGCGTCCTCAGACCTTCGGTGCCATGCGGCCTGCCTCCCAGGTTCCCCGCATGATGTCCACCCAGCGTGTCGGTCAGTCACTTACACTCAATCAATAGTCTAACTGCACAGGAAATGCAGCTCAACTGTATGGCTGCTACTTGTGTCTTTGTGTTGAGGTTTCTGTCCCCCACCTCCTCCTACAGCCGCTCAGACCATGGGCCCCCGACCAGCAAACCCCACTGCTGGAGCAGCCCCTGCTGTGCGTGTAGTCCCTCAGTACAAGTACGCTGCAGGAGTCCGCAACACCCAGCAGCACATGACTGCTCAGCAGCAAGTGACCATGCAGCAGGTAGGATACACATTTCTTTTATAGACCAGGCCTACTGAACTGTTCTGCCCTCCATGGGTGGAAATGGTTAAATTTTGGATGTGCATTTAAAAATGTTCTGGCCACCCCCTCCCCCCCCCAGCCTGCTGTGCATGTTCAGGGCCAAGAGCCTCTGACTGCGTCCATGCTGGCTGCTGCTCCACCACAGGAACAGAAGCAGATGCTGGGTACGTACCATTCATCCCCTGCCTCTCACTGTACCCAGTATGTACAATACTACTTAACCTTAACTTTCTTTCCCCATTTGGACTTAAATCCTCTCCATCTGCCTCTCTAGGTGAGCGTCTGTTTCCACTGATCCAGAACATGCACCCGAGCCTGGCAGGAAAGATCACCGGCATGCTGCTGGAGATTGACAACTCTGAGCTGCTCCACATGTTGGAGTCCCCAGAGTCTCTCCGCTCGAAGGTCAATACTTGGTCTCTATCTTTACTAGTTAGGAGTCATTGTTTAGGACACAGAGGTGAATCTTTTTGGGCGCTTTGAGATGATGACATGGTGTTGCTAACACTGAAGTATTTTCTTTTCCAGGTGGATGAGGCAGTGGCTGTGCTTCAAGCCCACCAGGCCAAGGAGGCCGCACAGAAGACTGTGACAAATACAGCTGGTGTCCAGAGTGTCTGAATCCAAGGTACAACCCATGTTCCAGAGCTGCTTTAACAAGCAGAGTATACTCATCAAAAGCCTTGTTCTTCCAACTGTAACTTTAGATCTACAATTAGTCTCAGGTTTAACATAAGGCCTGTGTGAGGTTTTTTGTTTGGGTTTTTTAAGCAGAACTGCTTGTTTTGGTTGATGGTGACATGAAAGTTGAATGCGAGTTTGAAAATTGCTTGCAAATTGTATGGCAAAGGGGGTTAAAAATAATCACATCCCTCATTATGTTTTTGTTTCGTATTCACAGGAGTGGGGAACCTTGGGACTAGCTTCACCGATGGAGAAAAGAATTAAACAGTGAAAAAGTTGAAAATACACAAAACAAAGTAAAAAGAAGTCAAATAATATATTAAAAATACCATGGAAACAAGTCTCCAGTCAGGCCTGTAATGAACCAGGCCTGGTTTGCTGAGTTAAAGAGAAAATGCAAAAAAAAGAGAAAAAGATAAAATAGAAAATGATCATTTTATGAGGGTTTTAAAGGAGAATTGTGACAAAACAAGATTGAAAGCATTCCTTTTTGCCATTTTATCCCTTTTAAATGTTTGGGCTATAGATGCCTGTTGTGAAATTTCCCTTGACCTTTGCTTGCTTGAATAAAACTTAAAATAATTAAAAATAATCAATTTGTGTCCGTTGTTGGCTGTGAAATTACACATTATCAGAATAAACCTGTTCCCGTCGCTTGTACTAGTGGATGACTCATATGGGTTGATGGCAGATCTATATTGCCGATATCAAAACAAAGAAAAGTCATGTATAACTATCCAACGAAGGTTAAAATCAAGGGCAACTGGACTTGGTTGAAGATACTGGAAGACGTTTTGTCCCTCATCCAAAGGACTTCTTCAGTTCTGACTGACTGGCAGGGAAACTCAGCTATTTAACCTCAGTGGGGTCGTTATCCCGGGTCATCGATACCGCTGGTTCGTTAGTGTTCCTTGTTGCTGTGACGACAGTCGTTAAGACTACCTGTGGCCAAGACTGAACGACCATCGTTGGTATCTTCACCTGAGGTCAATAGGTTACGTTTGTTGAGTAAGTGGGGGATAAGTGGTGGCGTAGACCACCACGCCACCACTTATCCCCCACTTACAATGCTGTCCTTTATCACTTCCTAGGAAACTCAACAAACGTAACCTATTGACCTCAGGTGAAGATACCAACGATGGTCGTTCAGTTGCCCTTGATTTTAACCTTCGTTGGATAACTATGACCTGGATGACTGAGAATCTTCATAGACGTCATGTATAACTGCAATCGGCGAGGAAAATTTGAGTCTAATATACATTACATGGTTATCTTCGCCAGTAACGCCGTGTTTTAGATGGAATGTTGATTAATTAGTAAAATAGAAGTCTACTGTGGGTTATGCTGTAGATTTTAGAATGTGACTGTGTTTAAGGGAGAGTGGGGTACAGTTTGTCAGATGCCAGTAATGGTTTTAGATTAGATTAGCTGTCATTTAGGATGGTAGAAATATGTTCACCACCTTCCCAAAACTCACAAAGGGGTGCGCAAATGTCGTTCCACAGCAGCCGCACTATGATGCCTGCAGATGTGTCTGCATACATTTTTTTTTTGTATATTGGCCTCATGAGTGCCGATATCTGCCGAAGCCAATTATTTTAAAAATGCCAGCTATCAGCCTGAATTATTCGTATCAAGTCATACCAACTTGATCATGAGATAGTGTTTCTGATGCCTAAATCAAAATAATTAAGTACTCCGATTTTAAAGCAGTCAAAATAATAAGCACAAATCAAACACACAAAGTAAACCTGACACTGTGAGGTTGTGTTACAAGTTTTAATTGTGCCTAGGGACAGAGAGATGACAATGTCAATGAAAACAATCACTAAAACACATCTTGAGCTGTTGTACTTCTGCCTGCACGTTCAGGCCAGCCATTAAATGCAAGCAGCTCCATTAACTCAGTCCAGGAAAGAGAAGATGGTGGCGAGGAGGCACTTTTGCATCTTTTGGAAAGTACAAGCTTAGTTGCCAACAGCCCTGACCTGCTCTGTCAGCCTCTGAAAGATGGCCTCCACCTGCTTCTGGAAGTTATCCACCATGGGCTGGATCTGAGCCTGCACGTTGGCAGCCAGGGGCTTGACCTGCTCCTCGACGCTGGTGGCAACAGTCTTCAGCTGCTCCTGGATCTGAGCAGCCAGGGGCTCCAGCTGGGTTTTCTTGTCTGCCATGAAGGTCCTGTAGGGTAGAACGTCATAAATGAACATATATTAAAAAATACAATGCACCTGTTTGACCTACATATCACTCTGTTAGTAGCATGTGTCTTGGGCTTCTGATAAACTGGTAACATTTTGATTTCTTATGCTTGCAAAAGACAAAGTGAGTGCAGGTGGTTCTGTGAGAAAATTGATTTCTTAACATAAGCTTTCACAGTTAGAAATACAAATTTAATATTAAATACTGTACTATTTGCGTTTTGTGTTAAAGGCAGAAAACCCGCCATACATGATTACTGACAGGGATTGACAGGTGGTGGAAGCACTCAAGTAATAGTAATAAGTAAGTAAAAGTAGCAATACTATAAAAATACTCTTGTTACAAGCACATGGTTTTATTTCCTCTCCGTTTGTTTTAGGATTGATTTTATATTCCCATTGATTACTTCCAAGGGTCTGCATGACCTGGCTCCAGATTATATGTCTTTAAATTCCTTTTATTGGAAAGCATACCCTGACTTTAACTGAGCTGCCTATTTATTTTATTGTTTTCATTTTATTTCTTCTTTTATCCTGCTTATTTTAATGTTAATGTACAACATTCACTGTTGTATTTATTTAATCTTTCTCTCTGTGTCCCTGTGAAGCACTTTGTTTAAATAAGTGCTCTATCAATGAAGTTTATTATTATTATTATTAATATAAAATTGACTTCTAATATCAAAACTAATATACCCATTATACAAAAACTTGACCCTGTGACTATTACATATATTATATTAATATTACTCATGCATTACTGTTGTAGCTAGTCAACATGGAGCTAATTTTAACTACTTGATATATTGCTTAGTACTTCAATTTATAATAATGAATCATATTGTATAAAGTGATCATATGTTTTGTATGCAAAATCTTAGGTAAGCGCTTTCCCTCTGAAAGCAGAAATAGAAACTAGCATAAAATGGAAATTCTGAAGTGAAGTACAAGTACCTCAGATTTATTCTTAAGTACAATACTTGAGGAAATGTACTTATTCCACCTCTGCATTTACCTGCATTGACTTTTATGCCTACCTAATAAACATTGAGAGTTACAGTAGAAGTTCCAACTCTTAAATTTACAGACAAGGTCCAGTGTGGTCAGCAGCAAATAGATATTAATCATCCTGCACGTGAGTCATGACTAAACTTTCACTTTATATGTAGAGGTGTTCTCTGTACTCACTGAGCCTGGTTTGCCAGGTCCTGGTTGCGGAGGATCTCGGTCAGCTCCACAGTCATTTTGTTCTTCATCTCCTCAAAATACTGACCGAGCCTTTCAAGATCAGCAGCATCTTGTGCAAAGCTTCCTGTGGGTTCCCAAAGGTCCAAGGGGATGGGGAAAGAGTCAGTAAGTTGTTTTTTACAGCTGTGTGACAAACCAAAATACTTTTACACTCTCAAATTCGGAGAACTTCAAGCAACTGTGTGAAGGTCATACCTTGTGCCAGAGCAAGCACGACGACGGCTGCGATGAGGGAGAATTTCATGGCTGCTGAGTGGAGAAGACCTACAAAAACAAACATTTTCTTATTATTCTGTACGTTAATATAGTCTATGTTCCTCCCTTCATTTTTGCTCTATTGCTGTGTAATCATTCACATGTTACTACATGTGACAGTTTTTTGCCATCATCCTTGAGTTCATCTTTAATTTTTGGGAACAGTGTTTTCAAACTTCCCTGGCAATTAAAATTTTTTAAAACCCAAATACCAAACATTGGCTCTATCCACGAGGCAGTGTTTCATAAAATGTTTCATAAAACTGTTTTTCAGAACTTGATTTCAGGAAGGCCTCCTGCTGCTCAATCAGATGACTCACCAATAAAAGTTCTTCTAGGAATCGCAGCCTGGCTTTTTGTCATGAAGGAATAAAATAAATATTTTTTAGTCTCTATGTGTTTGTCCAAGCCCCACGCACTAACTTGTAAACTGTATCTGGCTTATCAGCGACATCGAGTCAACAGCTACAATAAAAACCTTGTAAGTCAACCTTGAGTTTGAAAGAATTTGGCACAGATACGTATTCTCAAGGTCAGGAATGAACCTCTGTGTTCAAACATAGATGCTGTTTTTTCATAGCTTTCATTCAAAAGTAGAAAAACTCACATGATTTTCAAACTGCTACACCCCAAAGATTGTTTAAAAACTTTTGCATGACATATTGTTGTTGTTTTTTCATAATGTACTAACCCCTTTTTATTAAAGGCTTTTCATTTTTAAACATCCACTTGCCTGGTATTGTATTTTTTTTTATACCACACACAAAATGTAAAAGAGGGCAGTCTTCCTTAAAAAAAAAAAAAAAAAAAAAAACTAATCACTTCAGTTGTGTTTAAAATTAGACTCTTCTGGATAACACTATGCTGCTATGAATTCAGTAAACACATCAGTTCGTCACTTTCTCTTTTGGGTTATTCATGAATTCTTTTGAAAGTTTTTTAAAAACAAAGAAGAAAGAGGAAATTGGCTTGTCAAAGGTAATCCATCACAGTGGTATGGATCACATGTAATTCATTACTAGAGTCACAGTTAAGTTCACATATCAGTTGTACGTTAAGATCGCAAAAACCAATACTGCATTACCACAATTTTAAGAAATGTAAAAGGTCTTCAACATGCAGTGGCATGTGAAGTGTAAAGTACTGCAGATGTCTTCGCAACAATGTGTTACATGATAAATACCACTGTTAAATTTGATTTTGCCATTTTTAAGCCTAGAATGTTTAACTCTGAGTGTATAAAAATATATCATCTTTTTTGTCTTTCTACATGTTTTGAGCTTTGTGTGTTTTCCCTTTACAACCTCTCTGTTGCATTTGGTGACAGTGCTCATAAACCATGAATAAAGACATTAAATTATATTAATAATATCAAAATAGATTGAACGGGATTATACCATTACTTTACATGAAAGTTTAACATTGAATATGTTAAATATATAGTATATATAATATAATTAACTACATAATTCAGAAACCTCAACACCTTCAGGAGCAAATCCTACACATAGCTGGCTATTTTTCTTTAAATGTGTTTAAATGATTCATCAGTTCTCTCATTAATTCTCAAAGTGATTAAATGGCAAATTTTACATTAAAATTTGTCATTTAAAATGTGTCTCAGTGTATGAAAAGCAGTTTAATCCCATAAGGAATGAGATGAACAGAGTTTAAACTCACCTGTATCGCAGGAGAATCTGGATTGGATGGTGCCTTCCTGTAGGACACTCACACTTCTTATAGTCCCGCATGGCAATGCAACCCTGTCACGATGTGGTTCTGATTGGACAAGATAAAAACAACATTATTGGATGTTCGTGTTGTTAAGGGACTCGCGGGGCTGACCCTTACTGCGCGGTCTGCCACCTGGGCCAAACATACCAAAGTTCAACAGTCCCTCTGCTGACTCTCCAACATGAGTGTACATGTTATCATATTGATTAAATAAAACACTTAATCACCAGTAACATCATCACCATGATGACAGTGAGGGCCTGTTTGGGAGAACGTTGGTGTATTGCTACATCAGCTTCAACAGATAAGATAACTGACAGAATGTTGTAAAAATTAATTGTTTTATTTTGGATGCCTTTGTATGATTGTGTTGTAAAGTATTAGTAAAAAGTATAAATTTGTTACTTCTGTTAAGAAAGGTGATTTAAAAATAAAGTTTATAATAATTTCTATAATGGAATCAAATTTATGTAGGTGGTAGTGTGCTTATGTTTTTAGTCATTTACCTTTTAAATGAGTGATGAGGCTTGTATTCATAAATGATAAGGTGCTTTCCACTTGACTGATGATTGATTGAAGTGATGTGTGTTGTTTAAATGTTTAAAAGTCCATCTAGGCTACACGTGCTGTGGTATGTGGCAGTGGCCCATACCTGCCTCAGTAAAAATAAACATTAAATAAAGGAACGAAATGTAAATGTGGCCATAAAATTATAGTTTCATGTTGTAGGAATCTATCACTCCTCTGGGATCATCATAAGATGTTAACAGCATTTAAATTATGCTCCTTTATATTATCCTCCTTATATTAGTCGTCTCTAATCCTTTGAGACGGCTGTCTGACTGTATGTTCATCCACCACTCACAGACTGAAATATCACAACATTTCACAACAAAATTTCTGCAGAGACATTCCGAGCTCCTAGAGGATGAATGTGTCTTACCATTTTGTCTCCAGAAGGTTGACATTTGTATTTTTTAGTGAAGTGTCTCAACAACTATTCAATGGATTGCAATGAAATTGTGTACACACATTCATGTTCCCCTCAGGATGATCATTGTAATCACTTTGGTCATCCCCATAACTTTTCATCCAGCACCATCAAAGATTTCAGGGTTCAGAGCTCACCTGAGCCAGCCCTAACAATAAGCATTATTAAAGAGTAAAGTCTTAAGCCTACTCCTAAATGTGGAAATGGTGTCTGCCCCGGAACTCAAACTGGGACCTGGTTTCACAGGAGAGGAACTTGGGCTCTGGCTCCCATTCTACTTTTGGAGACCATATAGGAACTCTAGTGGCGTAACAAGATACTATGAGCTCTTTATAATATGAAGGTGCCTGACCATTATACTTATAGAATTATACACTTTGTAGGTGAGCAGAAAGAAATATGACCTCTTTTCCGTGTTCTTGTTAGTACAAATGCCGTAGCATTCTGGATCAACTGGAGAGTCTTATGGGTAAATGGTAAGTACTAAGAGTTAAATCTCCTGTTTAAAGAAAAGCTAAAACCTTGTGTTTTGGTTTCTAATTGTCTTAATTTAATGGACAGAAAATTGAAACCAAACAAAACTATTTTCTAAAGAGAAATAAGACTCCCCTGCGATGGACTGGCGACCTGTCCAGGGTGTACCCCGCCTTTCGCCTAATGTCAGCTGGGATTGGCTCCAGCCCCCCCGCGACCCTGTACGCAGGATAAGCGGTTGACGATGGATGGATGGATGGAAATAAGAGTCTTTAGAAATATCTCAGTCAGCTGTCCTTTCAGGGGAAACCTTGTTTGACACTCATTCATGTGGATGTAAACTTTCTACCTTTGGTTTACATCCAACAGGGTGTTATTGTCTATCTTTATGGTTGTTGTAAAGTAATTAGACCAATTCTCAACCCCACTCCACCCTAGTCAGTAATAAACAATTCAAGATGGGGGGGCTAACAGGGAAAACACTGTGGACATAAACGACTCTCCTATGAGTCTCTGTTCATTTAGTGGAGAAAGCCCCGCACCGGAGTTTTAAAAGTCAGATTCTGCCTATAAAGCTTAGATCAAAACCAGATGTGGGAATGTTTTCAGCCAGCGATTATTCTCTCTGTCCTGAGTCTGTTCACCACTGGCCTGGACTCCCCTGGTGGAAACAGATTTGGTTGTTTATGTCTCTCAAATCCATCCTCTAAAAAAACAACAACAAAAAAACAGAGCTCTAGACATGGAACATTCTTTGCTGTGGTATGCAAGGCATGCAGGGGTGACATAGACCTGGTTACTATAAAAATGTTGCAGCAGGAAGAGGTAGTAACAGTTTGGTAGTATAAAATGGGAAAACATAAACATTGCCAACAAAATGTACTTAGTAGTATCAAGGGACATAGTACTCATTATACAGAATTTCCCCTTTTGAGAGTGTTATAATAATCAGCAGCATTTTAATGTTTTGGCTGGTCGAGGTTGAACTAATTTAATCTAGTTTATATGCTTTAAATTGTGTTGGTTGTTTAATTTGTTTCATATTTCATAAAATGATCAAATATTTTTAATCTGTTGAGTAACTACAGCTGTCAGACACCATTTCTCTTCACTAGAAATTACAGTTATACACATATAGTAGAATAAAAATGTGTAATGTTAAAAAAAAACTTACAAGTATTACCAGCAAAATGTACTTGAAGTATCAAAAGTAAAAGCACTTGTTCTGCAGAGAAATTGGCCCCGTGACTGGGGAATATTTTTTAGGTGGAGCTAGTTTAACTGCTTTATATACAGTCAGGTAGTTTAGTCCAGTGAGGTCAGGCCCCTTTCAAAGGGACACGATAAATCTGAGGGACTTGTGAGATGATTCACTGGAGAGAAAAGAAGAAAATGTTCTGCTATACTCAGCTTTTATTATCTTTTTGGAATTTTCTCTAGTATTTTCTATTTTTTTTAAATTTTTTGATTATTTTAATATGTTTCTTTTGGCTTCAAACTGTTATTGAACTGAAACCATGTAAAAGTTTAGAAGGGAAATGTCTTTTTGGTGGAACTACAATTAATGCCAGAACAATGCATTTTATTTTTCAGCTTATCATATGTGTTTTTATGCAAAATTTTTATCTGAAAAGTACTTAGTAACCATAGCTGACAGTTCAGCTCACTGTGATGAACAAAGAGAGGGGAAACCAGTACATTCAGTATATAGGTCAGAGGATCCCTTATTCTGCTTTAGAGTGCCTAGAAGCCTCCTGCATTAAAGTTGTATCCATCATGTTGCTTGGCGTTGCCAAAACCCCCCGAGTGAATTAAATGGCCCTGCTGAGCAGCAAACACACAGCAGCTCATTCAAACTAAGCCTCAGAAAACGACTGGAGAACAACACCAGCGTCCAAGTGTCACTGAGCTGCATAGCTGAGATTATTAACTGTTGTAATGAAAAGAGAGCACGCCCTCCAGTGAGACAAACACTCATTACAATTGCAATATGACTTGTTGATTTTCCCTTTCAGTTGTGTCTGTGTAGGCTTCTTTAAAGCAAACAACGCTGACAGGCCACATCTCATTTGTTAGATCTTAGACTTTTTTTTCTTGGCTTCTGTGAGACTTTCATAGCCAGATATTCAAATGCTCCCTAAGTCCCGTGGCC
Source organism: Micropterus salmoides (assembly GCF_014851395.1). Taxonomy (NCBI): domain Eukaryota; kingdom Metazoa; phylum Chordata; class Actinopteri; order Centrarchiformes; family Centrarchidae; genus Micropterus; species Micropterus salmoides. The sequence goes on along the minus strand of NW_024040817.1, from coordinate 17,150,638 downwards.
TCAGACCAGACCACAGAAAGAATGCAAAATTACACAAGCTCCAGAAACTCATAAAAAAACACATTTAGGAAGCACAAGAGGAGGTCCCATTTCCTCTCCAAGGCTTTGTTCTGCACAAAGTTGGTGGTCCACTTACTCAGACATGCATCAGTGTATCTCTATCACTGTTTCAAAGATCAATCACCCGTTTTTTCTCGCCCTCTTATCGAGTAAACTAAGTTGCTCCGCTTCTAAGTTTTAATCACATGCTTCAGGCTGCAGAGTTGGAGCTGTAAACCCACACTGTAGCTGTACTCTCTTGGTGCCAGAGGAAAACAAGAGGAGGCTCAGGTTTCTTGTCCCGATATTTCTCTGACTTTGAATGTTGCCTTAAGGTGCCGTAGAAAATAGCGGAAATATCACAACTGCATGCATATGTTCAAATTTACGCTATAAAGTAAAAGTGGAACGAACTTTTTTTGACATTTCAGAGTTTGCTCTTTAAGCAATTGTATTAAAACTTTATACCTGCAGCCTCTTTCCCCCTTATTGTTCAGCTTTTACAGCACAAGTTCTTACATTTGACTACTGTACCAGGCCTACTACCTACTATATACAAAGGGGAATTGAGTAAACAATTACACCATCAGTTTCTATCAACAATAAGAAAACTGCAACAGAATTAAAATGTCTAGCACAGTTGGTAATTGAATCAAATATCAAAGGTCTGGTTTTACAAATTAGATGAACATGTTAGCAGTACAAACAAGCATATATCAGTAATATCTGGTGAATAACTATTCTGTAGTTTAATTTGCTTGTTTATCATTTTTTAGTGGCACTGCATCTTCCATCACTAACCGGTGACTGGCTAATAATATTCTGTACAACATTAGAAACACCTTTAATGTAATGTAATTCAATCCAACAATATTAATTATTAATTGGCCTAAACAATTGCAATTACTGACTTTTCTGACCTAATGTCAATAAAAACAGGACACTACAAATGTTACAAATTGCACTTGCTAATTGGATTGGATGAAACACCAAAGGTGTAAAATAGTATCAGTGTTGAGGTCAAGGTCAAACTCAAGGCTACTATTGTTGAGTGTAAATTAAATTAATTTGTTTAATGCATAGTAACACAAAATCCCAATTTTTTGCATCAATGGGCTTTACAATATGTATAGTATATGACATACTTTGTCTTTAGACACTCAATTCAGGTAAGGAACTCCACAGACACACACACACACACACACACACACACACACACACACACACACACACACACACACACACACACAACCTGGAATGGAAAAGAAAAGGGATGAAACCTCAGGAAGAGCAACTATTGAGAGATTGCTCTCTCAGGATGAACAGACATGCGACATATATCCCATAAACAGAGCAGACAGAAAAAACAATTGTGAATCTGCAGTGTGGAGAAACAGAATAAGATTAAGAGAAATCTGTTAATTCTGTGTTAATGTTATAATTATGGTGCTGTAAGCAGCATTTTACTGTTATAGCTGCTCAAAGTAGATCTAGTTTAACTGCTTCATATACAGTTTAGTCCAGAGATTCCCAACCTAGGGGTCGGGCCCCTTTCAAAGGGACATGATAAATCTGAGGGCTTTGTGAGATGATAAACAAAGTTCTGCCACACAAAACTTTCTTTTTGGAATTTTCTCCAATCTTTTCTATGAAGGAACATCAGTGGTAGCTGTAGCCAGTGATTCTCCAAAACAGCAGGTCAGATTGTCTCTCAGTCTCCTCTCTTCCTGCTTGGACTACGCAGCTGCCTTGAGAATGATGCACTTCCATTATTCATTATGCATTTTAGGTAACCCAATGTCAACATTATCTTTATTTTGTTTCATTACTGACTGAATCTATGTAAAGTGTTGCATGTGGCTTGAATGACACAAAACATGACTTTATGTTAACTTAGGTAAGCATTAGGGTCTTGATTTGAACCAATAACCACTAGAATCTTCACACATGTATAGATAACCTTATTTGGACACTTCTTTTTGGCACAATCTCTGTTGGTCTATGATGGATAAATATCCCCATTCACCAGACAGGAAATAGCCTATTCTTCAGATTTGGTGTTTGCATTGAAACATGACAAACACGACAATGTTAAAACTAACTGATTAATGGTACACCAAAAACACACAACAGTCACAATAAAGACACAAACAATGACCTGAAATATAATTATTGAGCACACCATTCACAAAAACATAGACACAGTTACAACAACAAAACCTTAGAATAATAGCCTATAATACAAAAATATTATCATATCAGTGTAGTATGTAGATAATGGACAAAAAACACGGATATCAATGACTAAACATGCAAAAAATCTTTAGCTGAGAAGATCTCGCCTACAATACGAGGGGTCCTTGAAGGCACCATTTGACTGACAATCCCGCAGCCTAATCCAGAGAGTGAGGATGCATAGCAGCAGTGATATGTGTCGAATGAACATCGGCTAAGTAGGCTACTTCTTTCTGCTGTGATTGACAAAACCCTGCAGACACTTTGTTCATTCAGCTCTTACAGACCATTTTTGAACCAGAAACCGTCGGGAGTTGATCGCGGTGTAAATTTCCTCCAGACCGGGACTTCGCAGACGTTACGTTGGGACAATGGAATCTAACGTTATCCCGGACAGTATCCGCCCTCAGCGGCTACAGCCAGGGATTGGGTTCGGTTCGGGACCCACCGGGACTCTCCGCTCCTCTCTCCGGCCCGGGGTGACGGTCCCCATCGCGCCGCTGTTGCCCTCCCCGGCCTCTCTGGCCGCTTCGTGCGGGCCTCCTCCGCCGCCGCCTCCGCTGCAGCTCCACAGCCTGTACGGCGGGATCGGAGCGGGGCTGGGGCCGGGGGCTGCCGGCCACTGTAACCCGGGGAACCCGGCGGTGCTGAAGGAGGCGGTGGAGGCTGTGGTCCGCAGCTTCGCCAAACACACACAAGGTTATGGCAGAGGTAATTTCAGCGGCGATTAAGCTCTGTTTAATGTGGAGATGATGGTGTTAATCTGTGTCATGTTGTTCTGGTGATACTTTGGGAGTTTTGAAGAGCAGAAAGCCACTTCAGCTGCGCCATTTGTTTGGAAGTGTATTAGCAGCGGAAAAAAACAGTAGCAACACTCTTGTGTCATGTTTGGCTACATAGTGTCAAATATAACCACTTTATTTTGTTTTACCATGTACTATGGTGATATTCACCTGATGCAGTATCAACGTTATGTTTTAAAGTTTTCCTCTGATATTTACACAGCTATATATATGTGGGGTGAATCACTTCATTAAAGGAGCTCCTTACAAACAATAAACTATTATGCCCCCAAAATTACCAACGTTCAATTTCTCTTGTTTTACATTGGACACTGTAAAATACTGGTGAAAAATATTACAGTATTATACAAATATTATTTTAGCCTACTAACAAAGGAAAGACAGGGGTTTTAGGCTACATACTACTGTCAGCAAATATGTACAGAGAGTAAAGAGTAAAATCTGTTTATCCAGTATTTTCTTATTTTCTTGAGAAAAATTAAGTTTGACCATCTTTTTAGAGATGACCAAAAATGTTTTGTGTCTCATCCAGACTAAACCTCTTAGTAAGTAGTACCACATGGGTACTATGTTAACTTTATTTATAGAAAAATATAATTAAATTCTCACATTGATTGCTGTTTGCCTCATAATAATAGTTACCCACCTTTTTTAAAAGTATTTTTTTATCAGCAAACTGAAAAGACCAAAAAGCTGCTATAATGTTGGCAGTTGGCGCTAATACGAGTATTCCTGTTAATAGGATTTATTTCCAAAAGATTGTCTCCCCATGGTCTCTGACTAACAGCTTCTTCCCTCCTCTATCCCATTTAGGCTACTTAACACGTCAACGCTGGCAGCACCATAAAGACTGGTTTATCAGGGCGATACTTTTGTCTTAATGTTGCTCCAATTTTGTGATTAACTCTTGGGAAGAAAGGGCTGTTACAGAAAAACACGCATTATGGCAATATTTATTTCCCATACATTACATTGTGTTTTGGGTTTTCTTTATTTTTCTCTGTGGTATAGTTATACTTATGCCATAGAAATTATAAGGCTTAAATTTGCATTAAAAACCACTGTGATTTTTAGTCTGAGCTAGCAACATTGTCACGTCATCCTCTCTGTTTTATCTTTCAGGACATGCTCAAAAACTGATAAAAAACAGACCAAAATGTGTTTTCTTATGATCGTTCTGAAACCTTGACATGCTCAAAAATAACTTTGTCAGGGTCTGAATTTGGTGGTGAGCCAACTTTGGAGAAACTACTTTACATTTTCAATAAAATAGAATACATATACTATCCCGTGGCTCATCATACACCTAGAGCCAAGTTAACTGTTGGAAGGATACTTATGATAAAGAATATGTAATCTGTAATACTTTAAAAGTACGTTATGGATTCTTATATCTTTGCTGAAAGTAATATAGAGCAGCTTGTACTTGAATTGGTGTTTTCAATAGCACATATGTTATTACTTTATAATTGGCTAACAACAAGAGAACAGGTTATAGTTTGACTTTTTCTTTACACAGAGTAAGAGGATTGTAGTTTAGGGACTTATATATTTAATGTCAGTATATATCTCGGCTTGTTTACGGAGGCCTCAATAATTGCAAAGCTGCAGCTCTACAACGTACTGATCAGGCTCCAGACTCAGTACGAGAGCGAGAAGCAGGCTGCCCGTGTTCGAATCAAACAGTGGGAGCTCAGCGGGAAAGAGCTGTGAGGTAACAGAAGTCAAAGAGCCCTAGATAATGTTGGCTGCAAACCCAGATGATCATTTCTGACTCAGTCGACCATTTTTACTGCTTTTCTTTGTTGTTGTTTCCCTTTGGAGGGCAAGAATGTAACTTTAAACTCATAAAGTGTAGAGTTGAGAGTGTGTTTCTTTAAGCAGCTCCTCTGGGCTGATGCAGAATTTCCTCTAAGCAGCCACCTAAATATTTCAGGAAAACGCTCTGGCATCCTTGAGATGACCCTCCCCCCCCTCTTCCCTCTCCACCCTTTTCACCTTTGTGTTTAGAGAGGATGTTGCACATCCATTAACTAGTGGCACTTTAAATGCAAACTTAAAGTATTTAGTATTTAGATTTCTAGAAACCAGAATGTTTTTACGTAAGTGGAGGTTTTTCATAAAAGAAAGTGTTGATATACCACAATGTGACGAGGCTGCTTTTATCTCTGTGCCCCGCAGTAAACGTGGTGGAAGCTTTACAGGAGTTTTGGCAGATGAAGCTGACCAGAGGGGCCGACCTGCGGAACGGAGCTCTAGTTGTTTATGAAATGGTCCCATCCAACAGCCCTCCATATGTTTGCTATGTTAGTCTTCCCGGAGGCAGCTGCTTCGGAAGTTTCCAGGTACAGTGTCTGCATGATAACAGGAGTTTTTTTTAAATTCAAATTTTAATAGGGACAAATGGACATCTTTACTCCACAGATACACTGGCTGTCTTTGGCTTTTCTGATTGTATATCTTGTATTTCTGAATGTATCTGACGGCTTATGCATGTTCTCTTCACTGTTTGACAGTTCTGTCCCACCAAGGCGGAGGCAAGGCGCAGCGCTGCCAAGATTGCTCTGATGAACTCAGTTTTCAATGAACACCCCTCCCGTCGCATCACAGACGACTTCATTGAGAAGAGTGTCAGTGAGGCCCTGGCCTCCTTCAATGTAAGTTACGTATAATAAATTTACAGTCAGTCCATAGGAAGCAAAGTAACAGTATATCTGCAGTATAGTACCACATGGACACATGTAAGATATGCAAGTAGTGCATCTGACTTAATATGTATGTATATGTAATACAATTGGCAACACACACATGAATATTTGCAGCACAGTAGATGTTTTGAAAGTTTGCACAACACATTCCAGTAATTGATGTTTTGAAAAGAACATTAAGGAAGATTAGTTTGCCTTGAATTGCCTCCCAAAATCTCACACTTTTTCCAAGGTGGCTTCTGTATAAAATGGTTTACATAGATGTATAGGTCGTAAATGTAAACCACTGAAACTTTTGGACATTCTTCAAGGAAACATACATCACATATTATTATTACAGCCAACCCCCACTACCAAAAAATGTTTAATTCTGTGTACAACACACATTTTAGATATCCTCTCTTCATTATTTTCTCATCATTATATTCACCCAAAAATCCAGTGTTTGCCGAGCTTTTGTGTGCACAAACAATTTTTAATTAACTAGCTGTTGTTGTTTTCAGGGAAACAGAGAAGAGGCTGACAATCCCAACACAGGAATTGGGGCATTTCGCTTCATGCTTGAGTCCAACAAAGGAAAATCCATGCTGGAGTTTCAGGTGCTTAAACTTCTGGAATGTCTGTGTCGTGTAGCATTTTATGCAAAACAAATGCAGACAAAATAGTGTGGAATTAACGTTGGCGAAGTTTGAGCCCAGGTGCTGTCTTTAAGTGTTTTGCATGTGTTGAGCTGGATTTTGCATACATAAAATTTAGATGTAAAGATAGAGACCAAATAAATGTTTTAAAGAGATGTCTAGTTTGTATGCCAATTGCATTCTGGCGACACCCCTCTACAAATAAACAACATTTCGTGTGGATACATCTTACACTCCGATATTCTGCTTATCTTTTACTTATAGCATGGAGCTTGAGGCTAAAACATATTAACCCTGTGTCTAGTAATAGGAAACAGGAAGTCTGAAGGAAGCATGCATTCTTTGCAATACTGAACTTGCTACATATCGAGTGTTCTGAAGCGAGTTTGATGCCTTATTACTGCTGGCTTGGCTGTGTTTGTGCTTCAGGAGCTGATGACTGTGTTCCAGCTGTTGCACTGGAACGGGAGTCTCAAAGCCATGAGAGAACGACAGTGTTCCCGACAGGTACTGTCATATATCTCACAGAGAGGGTTCAGTTATCCAAGCACAGTAGTAGTTTTCATCGCTTTTTCATCAAGTTTCCTAAACAGAGAGTCAAATCTTTCCCTGCATTGCATGACCGGTCCAGACAGATTAAACATTTTCTCTGCTCACCATGAGCGGGAGCCTTGCTAGAGTGCAGGGGTGAGCTGGAAAACAAGCTCCCGAATTCTAACACAGGCTACCTAAAAGATTGATTTTAAAAATAATCTCTGGTTGTCATTGACGTATCTTCAAATTAGGACACCACCAAATTGAGGTTTACTTTCCCAATACCACATCTGATACCTCAACTCAGGGTATCTGCCGATATCGAGTACTGATCCAATACCAGTGCTCTCTTTTTTACCACATTTAAAATCCCGTGGGAGCAGTTGTAGGTCAGGTAACATGAGGCCAGGGACTGCTGTGGTGCTAAAAACTGAGTTGGCAGCCCACTGCGACTAACTGAATGTAATTGAGAGCGGAAACACTGAATCTTTGAAATACACTTCAAGAAGAAACTGTATTTAATGTGGATTGATCGTTTCTGGCGCTGCTTCACTACTTCAGATTGGAAACACGATCCTTTAGCTGAGAGTTTTGCCAGTCATGGACAGAGATTTACTGAAGTCATGTGTTGATCTCGAATTGGTGAGACCACTTAGCTTTCCCTCTGTGACACTGCTGAACTTATTTTATTTGCAGGAAGTGCTGGCTCACTATTCCCACCGGGCTCTGGACGATGACATGCGCACTCAGATGGCTGCCGACTGGGTGAACCGGGAACAGAGCGTGGCGGCCACTATTGCGCAGGAGGTGGCATCGACAGAGCGAGAACTGGAGGACGCCAGGCTGGCGGGCAGAGAACTGCGTTTTTACAAAGAGAAGAAAGACATCCTGATGTTAGCCGTGGGCCAACTCAGTGCAGCCAACACTGCCACCCTGCCCTCGCACTAAACCTACCGTCCATTTTGGAAACATGCCTTCACACTCCATAGGATTCCTGGTAACAGTATTGATCCCTTCATAGATTTAAAGGTGATGTCATCTGAACTTTTAGGTTTCTTGTGTTTTTTTATGACAACCAGGTAATCAGTCCTTTGACTTACAGTATGCACAGCCGTCCATAAAACACACACCTACCGCTATAGCCGTTACCTCTTTGTGCCTCGTGATTACAGGATACAATTACAGTGCTTTAAAAAAAAAACACCTGTAAACGTGCTTGGCATACCAGCTGACTGAGGTTTACATGTTTGTTTATTTCTTTATTTCATACAGTATTTAGTCAAAGAAGACGTACAGAAACACAGCCTGCCTTTCATCAGTGAATGTACAGGACATACGTTAATATGACCCATCAAACCAAACACATTTGATCAGGGTATGGATCATTCTGAAGTTGGTTTCTTTCATGTTTTGGGTGGGTTTACTTGCACATAGTATTTTGGAGTCTGGCAAGTGAAGCTGGTCAAATGTATGGGTCTTTAAACCTTGATGGCAAATACCCTGTGTCCATGAATAATCAGTATATTTTGTCGCCACAAACACAGCAAGAACAGCAAAGAGACAAAAGTATGTGGAAATCCTCAAATGATACCAAAATTTAAATAAGAAATGAAACATACATATTGGCTCATGTAATAATTTGTGGGTACTTGTCAGCAGGAGACTGATTGCTCTGACAGCAGCTCAGGTTTTTGGAGAAAAAAAATCAGATAGTGAACCATCACTAAGTTATCTTTTTTCTTTTTGTTTGTGAAGGCTCCTGACAACTATTTTAGTGTTCATTGATCGCTTGGTGACCATGACACTAGCTGAATGTATATTTTCAGTGTGCTATCAACTAAGGGATCTGTTAAGCGGTGCTGACATTTAGACTATTGAATTACTCTCGTGATACAGATTGTGTTTGTGTCAAGTGGTTCATCTGGAGGAGTTAAGAGGAGTTGTTGCTTTGTTGACTAAAATGTAGGCCCGGGACCTCAGCATGAACACTGTAGTGACTGGAGGAAAAATGTGGAGTTGATGAATGATTCATCATGTATGAGTTATTGTAGTCAATACAAAACAGTACCAGCACTTGTGGTTTATGTTTTTGACGAACTGGAAGTTCGGAACTTTGTTAGCAGTGCTAGTGTGTGTCCACGGGCTAACAAAAATGTATGAAACACGCACTTATCACCTTTCAAATATTTTTTATGTTGAAAGACCTGAATTCGTTTATACTGTAAATGTGATATCTTTATTTTTCTTTATCTATCTAAAAGTATTGAATACATTATAAGCATGAACGGTTTTCAGTGAGTAGTCTTTTAAAGACCCCATGTAATGGAATTGAGAGTTTAATTGATAATGAGAGGCTCTGGTTGGAGGGAACTGTGGGCATTGAGTTATGTGGGTTAAACAGCAGGAGGGCCTGTCTTGCTGGTGGATTGTCAACATCAGAAACTGATTACACAAAATTTTTGGGAGACGGCAAATAGAAAAAAAGAAGAAGAAGCAGAGATGGAATGTGATGGAGCCAGAACCAATTTTATTATTGTATTCTTGTATCTCTTCCCTGGGATCATTGTGCCTTTATGGAAATTGTAACATGCAATAGTTTGACATGTAAAAAACTCAAAACTTTCATTTCATTTTATGAGGTCTTTAAAGTATGTTCTACTCTGCTTTATGATGTTTTTTGTCATTTCATGTAAAGGTTAAAATATAGATTACATGCTATATTACTGTTACAGTACCTTAAAGGAATAGTTTGATATTTAGGGAAATTCTTGTATTTGCTTTCTGGTGGATAGTTAGCTGAGAAGATTGACACCACTCTCATGTCTGCTGTGCATTACATAAAAAGCAGCCAGTTAGCTTAGTGTACCATTAAGACAGAAAGGTTAGCCTAGCCCTGTTGAACAGTAATAAAATTTGCCTACCAGCACCCCTAAAACTGACAAGTTCATATGCTATTTCTCATTTCTTTAATCTGTAAAAACAAAAATAAGTGTGTAAAAATTGCAATTTGCCTATTCATCGAGGGCCAGTAACTTTCTAGAGTCTAAAGTTTACAGTACATATGTAGTGATATCAATCTTTTCATCTGACTCTCCACCAGAAAGTGAATAAACGTATTTCCCAAATTGTCGAACTATTCCTTAAATATGTTACATGACATTAGATTATGAAGGATCTATTAAATCTTACTACCTTTGGTATGCTTTTCTAATCATTATATAGTGTTTGTTTGGTACTCAGCTTACAAAATATGTGTGCAGCACAAGTAGGAAAATGTTTTTTAAATAATGTTGTCTTCTTGGCAAAGACCCTGCAGCTCTCTTCATGAAATACTTAAAATAGGCCTTTGAACTGATACAGTGAACACTTTGACCTCACAGTTCTGCAGCTTGGATACAACCCTGTTAATCTCACATTTCCCTTTTCACTTTGGTTTACGCCTACTCACAGAATCTCATCTGCAGATATGTTTCTGAATTCATTAGTGGTTGTATCGTTCCTAAAAATATACTGATCTACCAGTGCACTCATGCTAAAGCTCAAATATACAGGGATGAGGCTAGAGATCTTTAATTGTGTGTTTTTGCAATTTTCTTCTAATTTAGATGTGTATTGTGTGTGTGATTTTTGAGTTATCTTCTTACAAATGCCTTTGACTTTTCTTTGTGATCATTATCAGTTAAGGCTTTTTTAAACAATTTATTTTTTCCTATCCATTTTATAAAAACACTTTTTTTCCTTTACTTTGATGCATGTGTTGATTAAGTTTTTTTTTTTTTTATATTTTTCATATTCAATACAGTATTGTTTTCTCAAGGCCCTTATTTTATGTATTTTCTATGAGTATTTTATATTCCATGTTTATACTTTTAGTAGATTTATATGATGTAATAAATTTGCTCATACAAATGTTTATTCATTTGTCATACTTATTTCACTGCTTAGTAAAAGAGTGAATATATGAACCTACATAACTTGGATCAAGTAAATGGATAATATTTTTTAATGGTGGTACAAGCATAATTTACACTAATGAAAAAGTAGCTTTTCACAAACAATTTAAGATGAAATTTACACGTTGTATGTTGTATACACAGGGATACATGCTCCAAATCACATTTGGGCTACAGCTGTGTTTTGATGGAGGTAACATGGATTACCCAGGAAATTTATAAAAGAGAAAAAAGATCTTTGCAATTGTTCCAGGCAACACGTGTTAATATTATGACTGCACATGAATTTCTGGTTCCATACTAAAGGTTTTTTTTCAACAGGAACAATACAGATAAACACTGTTACATAAAAAATAAATATTGTAATGCAAGTGATAATACGAATTCAGTATGGGGCATCTAGCTGAAGCTAATTTCCAGCCCCTGACCCTTGTTGAGCTTTTTAATTAAGGTTCAAACAGGTAAATGGATAAAACAACAGAACAGATGATGTGTGGATGATAGCCTTTGTTGTGGATATGCAGTTGAAACACATTCAGTTCAACATAACAAATAATCTTTGGCTTGCTATAATCTCTCACCTCCACAACCAAGCCTAACCTAAATACATATTGTACGAAGAAAATGAAAAATAAAACCACCTTTCCTCTTTCAGTAAGAATAAGCTAATTTCTCAAATAGTTTACTGTTGCGAAATACGAAAGTAAAAGATTATTTAAACAAATGCAGAAATATTTGGAAGGATTCTTTTATTTTGTATTACTACGTCCGCCTCCGGCACACAAACAGGAAGAGGCGGGGCCTCAGTTAAGGACGCTCGCCGTGCGTTGTTCATTTAACATGGCAGCGGGACCAATTTCAGAGAGAAACCAAGGTAACTGCAACATTGTTATACCTGTTTCAGCCTTTTGTTTCGGTCGTTTTTGAATCTGCTTGTGGGTTACACCTCAGCCTGCTCACCTTGTCGTTTTATGAGCGTCTCTGGTCGCCTGTTTTGCTAACAGTTTGTGGTAAAACCGGTCGATCACATGGAAGTGTTCAGTTGTTAGCTTGGCTTCCCGCTAACTTAGCAATTCAATTCATTTATATTTATTTTAATTTCTTACTGTTTTTGCTGCAGAGTAATATATGTGTAGCGTTGAGTTTTGATTGTTCTAAATGTGTCGACTCTTGTTAACATATTGGACGCAGAGAGACACGTCCTTTTGGCTAACAACTAAAGTTAGCTTAGCAAGCTAACAGTATGTGGCACAACTCGGCGATCACTGACTTAACAAATGATCAGACTTTATTTCTGATAGTACCAAGATTTCGGTCTCGCTTAAGGTGCTTTTACACAGCATTTGATATGTAAAAGGACAACATATCAGACTATTAGGTTACTAATTGTGTAATATTATTTTGATATTTTATAAATTGTGGAGTAATCTCAATAGGGTGTTAACTGTCTTTTCCAAAGAACTGAAACGCCACAAGCTTTCATTCAACATCAGTTAGTATGTAGCAAAGGGATCCTATGATCCTATTGCTTTTATGTGTAACTTTAATCTTAGCCACTAGAATGAAGGTTTTTAATATTATTTTGAGAAATGTTTTGTAAACTTCAGGTCGTATAACATCCAAAACTAGTTATAATAAGGTTACATTTCATTTCTCTTCATGAAATACTTAAAATAGGCCTTTGAACTGATACAGTGAACACTTTGACCTCACAGTTCTGCAGCTTGGATACAACCCTGTTAATCTCACATTTTCCTTTTCACTTTGGTTTACGCCTACTCACAGAATCTCATCTGCAGATATGTTTCTGAATTCATTAGTGGTTGTATCGTTCCTAAAAATATACTGATCTACCAGTGCACTCATGCTAAAGCTCAAATATACAGGGATGAGGCTAAAGATCTTTAATTGTGTGTTTTTGCAATTTTCTTCTAATTTAGATGTGTATTGTGTGTGTGATTTTTGAGTTATCTTCTTATAAATGCCTTTGACTTTTCTTTGTGATCATTATCAGTTAAGGCTTTTTTAAACAGTTTATTTTATAAAAACACTTTTTTTCTTTACTTTGATGCATGTGTTGATTAAGTTTTTTTTTTAAATATATTTTTCATATTCAATACAGTATTGTTTTCTCAAGGCCCTTATTTTATGTATTTTCTATGAGTATTTTATATTCCATATTTATACTTTTAGTAGATTTATATGATGTAATAAATTTGCTCATACAAATGTTTATTCATTTGTCATACTTATTTCACTGCTTAGTAAAAGAGTGAATATATGGACCTACATAACATCCAAAACTAGTTATAATAAGGTTACATTTCATCATAGTAAATCATCATTAATTCAATTGCATGTAAAAACGATAATAAATCTCCACTGCAGGCTACCAGACTTATGTAAAAGGAAGAAAAACAAGCAACACATTTGGTATTTATACATGATAAATGGAAGATTAGCGGCAGCAGTCGCTGCCTTTTATTTTGACTGAACCCAAACCAAGGTTAAAGGCTGGACTGAATGAAATTTATATTAAATTCTTATTAATTTTTTAGATGCCACTGTGTATGTCGGCGGCTTGGACGAGAAAGTGTCTGAGCCATTACTATGGGAGCTTTTCCTGCAGGCTGGTCCTGTGGTCAACACACACATGCCCAAAGACAGGGTCACTGGCCAACATCAGGGTGAGTATCTGCTAATATTCTCTAAAACTGTGTTTTCCAAGGTAGCAACATATCAATCAAGGTAAAAAAAAATAAAAAACAGCCCCACTTTTTTTTTTCTGTCCCTGCTGAATTCCTTTTGTAGATAAATATCAATCATGGAGCTAACCCTTTTCACTCCTCCTCAGGTTATGGCTTTGTTGAGTTCCTCAGTGAAGAGGATGCTGACTATGCCATCAAAATCATGAATATGATAAAGCTCTATGGCAAACCAATTAGAGTTAATAAGGCCTCTGCACACAATAAAAACCTGGATGTGGGTGCTAACATCTTCATTGGTAATCTGGACCCGGAGATTGATGAGAAGCTGCTCTACGACACATTCAGCGCCTTTGGCGTGATCCTCCAGACGCCAAAGATCATGCGAGACCCAGACACTGGCAACTCCAAGGGTTATGCTTTTATCAATTTTGCCAGCTTTGACGCATCAGATGCCGCCATTGAGGCCATGAATGGTCAGTATCTCTGCAACAGGCCTATCACAGTGTCCTATGCCTTCAAGAAGGATTCGAAGGGAGAACGTCATGGCTCAGCTGCAGAACGACTCCTGGCTGCACAAAACCCTCTCTCCCAGGCAGACAGGCCACATCAGCTGTTTGCAGACGCTCCGCCACCACCCAGTGCTCCGACGCCGGTCCTGACGGCAATGGGAAGTGGGATGCCCATGCCAGGTATGAATGAAATACTGTTACACAGGGTAGATGTTAAAACATTTGGATGTTCTGTGGCTCCTCTCTTTTGAGTTGCCCATTATTTAACAACCGCTGCAGTAATGTAGAAAATTTTCAACCACTATTCATCAACATATGTGAAAAGATCCCATTAATAATAAGAGTTATGCAATTTAAACATCTAAACACTGAGGTGCAACCTTGCTTGGTTTGGGACTTTAACCTGCAAGCGGCAATGATGTGATGTGAAGGAGGTGGCGTTGTGAAAAACGCAACATTTGACATTTTCAGAGGAAAGAACAGATGCAAATGATTAAAGTGATGAAAGAATTTAATCTTTGAGATAATTGCCAAAATGCAAACTTATTTTTACAGCATCACCTTGAGGTCAGAGAGTATCATTACATGTACATTAGGGGTGGGAGAATTAATCGATTCTTAGATGCATCGCGATACTGACGTGGAAGATTATGAATCGATTAACAAATGTCTAAAAATCAATTATTAAAAGTTAATTATAACATAATGTTGACGGAACGCAATAGGCGGACCTCGCGGGAAGTGCCACGGCCGGACCGTCTGCGAGCGCACACAACAGAGAGACCGGTGTGCCCCTGTATTTGACACCTACAGAATGAATAACCACCCTACTAAAATGTCACACAGTCATTAATATCAATGCGCACGTGATGATTTTAACTCAGACACTGCGAGCATGGTGACACTCGACGCTCTGCAGCTCTATGTGTATCCTGTGTGAGAGGCCGAGCGAGCGGCAAACGAGACAGTGAAAGTTAGCGGAGGAATCTGTTAGCATTAAGTTTCAGTCTGGTAGTAAACGTGCAGCGTAGGTCACTGTGTGTCCGTTGATAAAAGTCTGTTTCCCCAACGGCTGGAAAAGTGAAGGCTGTTAGACCTAGCTAACATCTCCCCTGGAAAAGAGCCGGAGTTTGGGGACAGAGGATTCTGCGTCACAGCCCCCACCCTCTGGACCTCATCCCCACAGAAATGCTCCCTGTCTGGACACTTTCACAAATCTACTAAAAACCCAGCTCTTTACCAAGGCATTAAATCCTGAATGACTTTTTGTTGTTTTGTAACGATGTGTAAAGCGTCATTGGGTCCTGTGAAATGTGCTAAAATATTTATTTATGTAACGTTTAAGCTAAATTAGTAACTAAGTAATATTAATTATCAGCTGTATGTCATTACTAACTAACCTACTAGCCAAGGGTAGAGAACATCAGGTACAAGCTTAGACTAAACTGGTGTACAGCTCTGTCCTGTGTACACAAACCGTAGGCTATATCCTAATAATTAACTTTTATATGTCTGCTTTCAGAGGAGGCTGATGTTAAAGAAATGGACCATAGAGCTGAGGTTAATAAAGTATATTAGGGATGCAAACAAGTCCTTTTAAGCTAATTAGGAGATGTTTCTTTTGGATTTTAATGTGCAAATTAAATGCTTAGTAATTATCCAGGGATCCTGTATAGAAAAAGTGATGCATCGATAATCGTTCTATAATCGAATCGCAGCCCTCTGAATCGTAATCGAATCGTGAGGTGCCCAGAGATTCCCGCCACTAATGTACATGCAACATTTTCTTTCCAAGTTTTAAAGTTCAAGCTGCACAGACTCTTTTTAGCAGAGAAAAATAGGAAGAAAGTGTCACAGGGTCCAAATAAAATAGAAAACTTAAACTCACTATGATCTGAACAACCCCAATTTCTGCAAGTCTGACTTGGTCACATGGGGATTTGAACCCCGGCACTTCAGATCTCCAGAGTAGGTGACTTACTGAGCTACTGGTGAGATCCTGTTTCCACACACCTTCTCACAAGTTGAGTGACGTCACGTGACAGATCTGGATATTTTTCTCAGTTTAAACTTAAACCGCTCACAACAGTCAAAATACTGGTGAGAAAATTCTGGAAAAAAAATCACACATTCTGGCAGTTTTGGGTGTGTTGTCAATTATTTTGGTGGCATTTGATCCAAACTGAGCAAAAAAGAAAATGTTGTGCATACTGTACAAGTTATAGCAAGATACTGAATATCACTGCAGACTCACCATTTGACCAATCTAAAAACCCTTTGAAACAGAATGTCTTTGATGTTGTTGATTTTTGGTAGCATTTTAAGAAAGACTTGTGTAGATATAGGTGTTAATTGAATTAGCATATTCTGAAAAATATAGTGACTGACTTCTGAATTGACCATAGGTTGCAGTGAGGCAAACGTTTGTCACATATCAGTGGATGTGCTGAAAATTTCAGCTCTCTAGGATGTACTGGTGATTTTCTTAGATTTATTGAAGTTTGGAATGAGAAATGTCTAGAAATTTACATTTGTTGTAATAAGCTACGCCCACTCTGAGCAATCAATACCAAATCAACTGAGTAGTGACCCTTGATCGTACAAACCAAATTTTGTTCGAATCTATGCAGCGAATCACGAGGTATAAACTCTAGTGGAAGAACATCCCAGGACTGTTCAGCGAAGCTCGGACCGAGCATCTGAGTCAAGATTGGTTACAATATTTTAAGCCAATTGTGATTTACGGGCATTTATGTAAAATTGTACGTAAAAACACAAGTAAAACTTTATGAGAAAAAAACAGATTGACGTATGAAAATTCCTTTGATATAACTTATGATCAGCGACGTCCGTTGATGATCCTGCCAAAGTTTCAAAAACATAAAGTTGATAGTTATAGTGCCACCATGAGGTCTGTAGCGCTGTAACGTCCCAGTCGATTAATTGGTCGGTACGTTCTGGTTCGACCAAAATTCTGATTGGTCGATTTTTTGCCGCATTCATTTAATCAGTTTTCATTTCATCAGTTTTGCCGCGCTTCATCAGGTGGAAACCACTAATTGCTAATGGGGGTGTTTTCAGAGCACCCCTGTTTCACAGGTAATAGTCTGTCTTAAGAACACCCCCCTTGTTTTTACTTTTTTGGATTAGCCCAACCCCCGGAGGAGAAGAGAGACAGATAAGTAGGCTATAGAAGGTTTGATGCTAAATAGGCCTATTATTTATCTATAATTAACTGTGAGAGTGTTTAATAGTCCGTCTTCTAACATGTCAACAACAAAGACATCGACAGTGTGGAAGCACTTTGTTAAAATTGACAACGGGAAAAAGGTTCAATGCAAAATTTGCAACCAACAGTTTGCCTTCCACAGCTCGATGACAAACATGACGTACCATCTAAAAGCGGTAAACTTATTTGTTTGCGTTAGGTTGCCCTGTCTCTATTTTGAGTAGGCTATATGAACATATCAAAATTCGAATTATTTCAATGTTTTAGTGTAATAATCATTTTATAAATGCAGGCGCATCCATCCATAATGACGTCATCCCCCAGACACACCCAGAGCACACTGGATTTTAAGCCTCCTTTATCATCCAAACGGAAAAATAATATAACGGAAGGAATTGTTAACTTTATTGTTCAGGATATGAGGCCCATTGCTGTTGTGGAGGGCCAAGGTTTTAAGAACTTGTTAAAAGTTTTGGAACCTGGATATACCGTGTCAGCACGCCACACAATCACGCATGCACTAACCGCAAAATATGAGGGACTCAAAGAGAAAGTATCAGAGTTAATACAACACAGCGAGGGACTGAGCTTGACCACAGATATGTGGACATCTCTTAGAATGGAGTCCTATATGACAGTGACTGCCCATTTCATTGATGGAGACTGGAAAGCACAGAGTCTTGTGCTTGAGACAAAACAAATAGAAGAGGCGCACACGGGAATAAACATTGCTGCGCGACTATCTGAAGTTGCTGATACCTTTGGAATTCAAGAAGCAAAGAGAGTTTCTGTTGTATGTGACAACACGGCTAATATGGCACTCTGTGTGGAAACACTAAAGGAATCACATAATTAAACATTAAAGTGGATGTGCCTTTTGTGTTTATTAAGAGCAAAAACTTTAAGTTAATCTATTCGTGTCTGCCGCCGCTCAGCTGAGCGCTCAGCTGCGCTCTGCTGAAATGATCATAGTGTCTAATAAACTTATTATTATAACATATGACAAAAATAATTGTCTAAATGATGTTGCATATTCCTCAACAATTCTTGTGATGATATCACTAGTTGACAAGCAACATAGTACTATTTTCGTAAATCGTAGGCTATGATATTGCGCAGGTGCACGTGACGCATTGCTGTCAGGGTCGACAGACTCATTTAGTGCAAAATAATTAGATAAAAAACGATTTAATAAACTGCAAATAGCCTACTATTTTTTTTTTATGTTTATTTACAATTCATTTAGGCGGACAACAAGGCTACCAAGTACTGCGCACAGTGCACAGCTGACTAATTTAAAAAAAATAATAATTAAGTCATTTTTAGTCGAAAATTTCAGGACTTTAGCCGACCAAGATTTTCTTTGGTTGATTACAGCCCTAGAGGTCTGTGAGTGCCATTTTATTTGCCTGAGTAGTGGGTGGAATTTGCAACCTATCTGGCAATTTTGGTGAGTTTTCGTGCAGCAGTTTTTGCTGTCCAAACACTTTTAGCGGAGAAAAAGAAGAAAGAAAGAAGAATAATGAGAACAA
Organism: Micropterus salmoides; assembly: GCF_014851395.1. NCBI lineage: Eukaryota > Metazoa > Chordata > Actinopteri > Centrarchiformes > Centrarchidae > Micropterus > Micropterus salmoides. Next base: position 17,131,750 of record NW_024040817.1, on the reverse strand, counting down.
AAACAACAGGGCTCAGGGCACATGCATGTATGCTGAATTAGCAAGGATGATATTAAACAAGAAAAGTTGATCTATAGGAGAAACATATCGGAAAGCAACACAGAATGCCTGAGAGGCTTACTGCATTGTATTTTGTTATAGTTTTATATTTTGTCACCTGAATTTTGTTTCCCTTTACATAAATACCCATTTCCACTTCATGTAATTTGTCTTGTGAGCTAAGTGTCTCATAACACCCCTAATAGTTATAGATTTGATTAGTTGAATGTGGTGAGGATATGAGAGTAGATAACGGGTCTTACTTTCATCAGTAAGTGAAGTTTGATCTTGGGTGATCTCTGTAGCTAAAAGTGAACACGACAGCTGACAAATGAGCCCCCTTTATGAGAAACTAATGAAATTTAAAAAACTGTAACAAAGGCTGAGGTAGGTAGAATACAGACAGGCTGACTTTGTATACTTACAGGATATGAAATGAAAACTTTAAAATATGACCTGTGTCTGTGCAGGCATGCCACCTCCTGGTTTTCCTCCTGTTCCTCCTCCTGGATCGATGCCGCCATCAATGCCCCCTTCAATGTCCATGCCTCCAAATGCAGGGGGACCAGGCCCACAGGCTGGCGGTGGTGGGCCTCCTCCCGGACCACCACCCTTCCCTCCTGCCAACATGCATCCAGGTGATTGATTGTTAAAGTTTAAAATGTTTCCACAGTGGCTGCAAGTGGGAATTTACGCAAAAATATACGGCCAAAGTTTGACCATATTTAATTGGCCTGTGTGTCCACAAATTTCTGTAATTGATGTTAATGGATATCTTCAAGAACTAAAGGAAAGGAATAAGTCTCAGGTACTTGGAATCAGACACTTTCTCATTACAAACTGTGTCAAACATGCCTCATTGTCTTAAACAGGTATGCCTCAGATGCCCATGCCTCCTCCAGCTCCTCCTGGCATGGTGCCCCCACCTCCTGCTCCCCCAGGATCAAATCAAGCACGGGCGCCGCCACCTCCTGGTATGCCCCCACCCCCGCCTATGGGCATGCCACCCAGAGCGCCGTATGGACCTCCCATGGGTAAGCACTGTGGCGTCTCCTCCAGTCTTTAAGTCTCTTCAGCTTACAAATACTACCTCTATTAATTGGGGGAGAAGCAGTATTGTCCGTAAAAGAACAACTGATAACCTTAATTCTACATATCTATGTTCTTGAGCAGAAACAGATTTAATGTTTTCTAGTAATGGAAGCCTTCACTATAGCTGAAAACTACTTCATATAGTGAAGAAACGATTGACAAGAAGCTTTATAAAATCTGTGTTCCTCTATCATAAAAGATGGTCTGCTGATTTAGAGCTCTGTGGATCAAAGAGGGTCAACTGTTTAAGTTTTGGTCCTGATTTTAGGACACTGTCAGATGCCAGCACTATGACTAAAGCTGCTGTTTGCCAAACTTTCAAAACATGAGAGCTGCACCTGTGGAAGGCATGAGTTGATGGCTTGATCTGTATTTTTTTGTTATTTTTTAAAACACTGTAGCGCTACGATTCACCAGACGCTCACTGCACCATTTGACATGCCTCAACACTGATATCATACAGTCTGACACAGATTGGGACCAATACGTTATTAGATCTCGCACAGTTGCTTTGAACTTGTAAGATTAACATACAATTAGGGTTGGGTAATAAAACAATGATAATTAACACATTGTACTCAATAACAATGTAACAAATGGCCAATAAATATTTGATTAAATTCATTTGAATCACAAACAAATTAGCACTTAATTTTTCTATTAAAATTTATTTTGTTGAGGAAAAGGAACTGAAAAAATATTTTATCACAATAGTTAATGTCTACCTCAAATTTGATAAGGGATCCACTGTTTGGCATTAAGTGTTTGTTATGTCCTGACCATAAAGAAAAGTTTAAAAAACACAATTAACCATCTGGTTTCTTCAACTTTCACTCGGGAGCAGAAATCTGCCTTTAAACTTTAATGAAATAATGATATGAATTTTTTTATCATGATATCATTATTGGCCGTATCGCCCAGCCATATGTGCAAATTACAGTTTCAGCCTTATCTGGAGGTGGGTTGCTGGAAAGGCGTACTTGATCTGCATCCAATATTGTGTAGCTAAAATGTTGTAGAGAGTTAAAATCATTTGACAAGTTGGATCTTAATATGAAGTGAAAAAACATGTGAAACGTTTTCGGGAAAAATTGTGAATCTGGTTTCCTAGAATGGAGGAGTGAAAAGCTAGAATATATAAAAAGCTAGAATATATAATAGACAATTGTTTAAATTCATGATTTCGGTAGAGTGCATTTTTTTCATCCCTTTTTGTATAGTGCAGTGTCTCCAAACTGGCCATTATTCACCATAACTCTGATCCCCTGCATATAAGTCTTAAATTTATGAAATACTGTTTACTATGGTTACCTTTGGCTGCGGTGAGACCACATAGTCAACAATAAAGATTTTTATCACATTATGACCCTCTTTCTCTCTCTCAGGTCCACATGTGCCTCCAGGTATGAGAGGGCCTCCTCCTCCCATGCCTCCACCTGGCTACGGTGCAGGCCTTCCACCTCGTCCTCCATTTGGCTTCCAGAGAGGGCCTCCAATGCCTCCAAGGCCCCCCGGTGTCCTGCCCCGCGTTCCTATGAGAGCACCAATGCCACCGTAATCCATCTTAGACTGCAGAAATGGGCTCTCTTTTTGATTTTTAAAAAACATCTTAAGATCTACTCAAGTTTGTTATAGTGAGAATAATTTAACCCCCTGTTTGTATTTTTTTCGGTCACTGTACAGATGAAGACCTTTTGACAAATAAAAATTTTAGTACATGTTTTGGAATGTTCCCTCCCAGACAAATATTACTTCATGATTAATCGTTTTTTGTTTTGTCGCTCAAAAAGGTTAGGATTTGCTTTACTTTATGTGCCCAACAAATGATTCACCTGCAATTTTAGCAGAGACAAAGATTTAGTGTCTGTAGTGCCAAGACAGCACACACCAGTGATGTGTTCAAAATACAAAGGTTTTCCTTCTCAGTCAGTGTATGTGCGTATTTCATGGTAATGGGCGACATGTCACTGTCAAGGACTGACTTATGCTGACTGGATAAAGGGTTGAGGACTTATGGTCAATTTCCTGCTAAGCCCTGCCCTGTGCAAAGATAATTTTGGTTGATGGCGCCGATCTTGCTCATTTGTAATATAAATGTGTCTCAGTCCCTGAGCTTACCTATCCTAAATTTGGTGTTGATAGTCAAAAGCCTAAAAGTATATGTATGTGACCTTTTTTTGCGTTATGCTTGGTAACAAAAAATCCATTATGGTGGGCTTGTGTAAGAAATTTCACGTCAATCGGACTCATTGTGAGGGGTGTGCCTTTTTCAGTATTAGCGCCATCCTCTGGATGCACTTGCATATCATTTCCAGTTATTGTGCCACGTTTCATGTTTCTATTAATTCCAGCTATGTAATATGAGCTGCGGCATAAGGAAAATAATAATAATGGCTCAGTAATAATAAACAGACGCAAACTCAATTATTAATTTCTTATGTCAATAGAGACAGTTTATTGCACGGGTGACGACATCACTGCGAGAGAAGCTGGCGTTTCTTCAGGTCTTGATGCAGTAGAAGATCAAGAATATGGCGCATGGTAACAGGAGTCTGGTGTGCTGGCACGTGTGATGTCAGTGCACACAACTTGATATTCATGTATACAGACAATCATCTGTAATTTGTAAAAAGGCAAATAGATGAAAGAAAGGTATGCGTGCGAGAATATACAAACAGCCTATATATATAGTGTGTATTTTGTATGAAGGGTTTCATTGTGTGCACAAGCCTCTCATTAGCTCAACTGTAGGCCTATTTGGATCGGGGGGAAAGTGTAAATTGTACGAGATTAAAGGCGCATTAGTCCGTGCAAAGCTGGAGGAAAGTGGAAGAAATGGGCGCAGGTTGTGTGCAGACATGCGCCAAACCCCTCCAGATATGAAGGCGTTAATGCGCTCGTGACGGTTTGCATGAGGGGGAGGGGACCCCGCACATCACTAAGTGTGTGAATGGCGTGGGCTTCTCTTCTCCAAACCGCACAGCATCATCAGTCGGTTCACGGCAACAGCCTCGTACGTATCATCACCCTCCTCCTCCTTTTCCTCACCCTCCTCATCACCATCTCCCGGCTGAAGAGGGTCCACGTCGCAGGAATAAAGGTGAGCATGAATATAAAGTGGATAATAAGTAACTGTTCGCGGCTGGTGGCGTTTTATTGCAGTGTGCTTTTAATTTTTGCATTAAGACATCCTGTGGAAGAGACGATGGGCGTGTTCTCCAACCGTTTCTTTACGCAGCAATTAAGATCGATTTTGTGAAACGGGGCCTATCTATAATCTAATTCAAGTCGTGACAAGCTGCTGGCAGCGATTCCTAAGAATGAGCACAGATGTCAGGATGCAGGCGAGCAGACAATCAGCTGCTATTTGTGGCAGATTTGTATTTGAATCCTGTATTTGTGGGCTGTGTAAATTGGCCTGTTAGCGACAAGGCCTTTTTCTTAACATCAGTGAAGACGATTATGACCGGATTGCAGGCTTACATTAGCACATATTCAATCATACTCTTGAATTCACATTTTTGAAAAATAACAATCCTGCAAGACACCACAGGACGTATATTATGATAATGTTGGAAAGAGCATAATATTTTGTCTCTGCACGAAGATTTTTTGTCATTTCTGTGGCGGTCGTCTGCAGTTGTGAACTCTCCCAGTTGCTTTTGCTTGTATGCATGTGATGTGATGGCTATTTTCCCTGCTTGGCCTTGCAAGGAAGTGGATGCTGATTGATTTTTGAAAGAGGGAGGTGAAAAAAAAAAAAAAAAGGGTTGCTCAAACAAGGGAGAAATAACAACATCCTCCTCATCCTCAGACCTGCCTGCTCTCTTCCGCTGACAGGGTGAGATGTGTGTTGCAGGCGGCACTGGGCTGCAGAGATGCTATCAATTTGACAACGGGACAAAATGTTAAAAGTGGGCTTAAAGCCTTTGTTTGTCTCTAACTAGTGTTTGCCTTTACACTTGATTTTCTTTGTGGATCAATCTATCTATCTCTGTAATATGCTTCAATGACCTTAAAGCACATTCATGATTTTATTGAGCTTTATCTACATATTACTTTCTATAACCATAGGACTTTTTTACACAAGACATCTTGACATGTCACATGTGATGTGTCGCGTCACTTGTGCAGGCTGGCTTGCTGTCACACTGTCATGGCTTACAGGGCCATCATTAATGTTATTAGTAACACCTGTGCTTTTCATGCAAGTATTTTCTCTGTGACTAAGGCTGCTAAGGTTGATGTTGGGTGGAGCTACGCGTGCTGCAATTATGACCAAACTAACTAAACTGCAAAAACATAAAGATCTAGTTTGTCTCAGCCTAACAGGTGCAACAACACAGTCACATCAGAGACTTGTCATGTCAGGAAAAGCATAGGAGTTACTAACTAATAAAATTAGCAATGGCTTTGTTCTATTCAAATGTCCCAGTAACCAATGACACACGAAAACACATATTATTTTACACAGGCGTGTGTGTTATGTTTGCAAAGGATAGTGATTACAAGCCTGCATGAGTCCAAGATATTATTAGGTTAGTGTCCTACAGTTTAGCTTGGCCGACCAGGCCTGTGGGGTTTCTTTATCGGTGCCAGTAAATCTGCTTGTCATGCGGACAGTGAAGGATCTGTGGCCTTAGGACTGGAGATGATGTTGAATTAAACATAAACAAATCAAACGAGTGTTGTGCATTGATCAGGATATAGATGCAGATATGGTTAAATACCATGATACCATTAATTGCTCAAATAAACTAAACTACTCTGTTTACGTTAACTTGGCCATTTTAACAACCTAAAACGCATGTTTGTTGACCCCTGACCTCAATATTTCTAAAATCCTGTCTCTGGCCCTATATATACTGTATACCTGGCACATTGAAAGCTATGTCAGCCCGTTATTACCCGTCAGAACTCGTTTCTGAAACAGGGGTCTAAGTGAGCGTGGTGGTGATGTCTCTCGTTCTGTTATTTCACTGCACCCTGAAATCAAAGTGACATGTTGTTTTATTGCATGTTGACCGGAGGCACAAGTGTCTTAATACAGAAGCATATGCATGTGGGTACTGTCAGTGAACTACACGAGCTGGTACCTTATCAATGTTCTTTTTTCAAAAGGAGATACTGCAGCGGACCGGTAAAATGGACATCAATTTTAAGGCGTATTTCTCTCCATTTCAAGCCTCATTTGATTTAGCACACCGCTTCTCTAAATCAGCAGTTGTTCACTTTTGTTGTTCACTCCATTAAGGGCCGTGTACGGCTTGATTTGATACGCTATATACTTATGGGTTTATCGCCAAACCTGAAATTTAATTGCTTAATCTACTCAAATACTTCCATTTTGTTATGGGATGATGACATAAACAGTGAAGGCCTTACAGTGATGTTCTTTTATTCCAAACCAGTGTCTGATCCTTTGGAGCATTATCTCAGTCACATTACATTTGAGTCATGTTCACGTACTGTAGCTCTTCTCCATGAACTTGAACTGAGGCATTCAGGGCATTTCCGCACTAAGAAACATCCATTAAAAACCACTCTCACTATTCAAAGCTTGATGCCTTGCCCTGTAATTGCTGCTCAGACCCACCAGTGATTCAGCAGTGAACACATGCTGGGCAGATATGTAAATTTAAGCGGTATAGTTTGGAAACACACCATTAAAGTCTGGTTAGCTGGTTTGTTGAGCTGAAGAAAAAGATCTGTTCAGAAAGACATAAATACACTATACGTAATTTGTATTTGCTTTGTGTCTTTATGGTCATTTTGTGCCTCTTTGTTGTTGTTTTGTGTATCTTTGTAGTCGTTTTGTGTCTCTTTGTTGTCCTGTTTGAGTCTTTGTAGTGATTATGTGTCTCTTCTAAGTTGTTTTGACTTTTTCTATTCCTGTTTATGTTTGTAGTCATTTTGTTGTTCTTTGTAATTGTGTTTGACTCTTTGTAGTAGTTTTGTGTCTCTTTGTAGTCTTTTTGTTTCTTTGTGGACATTTTGTGTTTCTTTTAGTCATGTTGCATCTCTTAAGTCATTTTGTGCCTCTTTGTGGTTGTTTTGTCTCTTTGTAGTCATGTAATTGACAATTGGAAAATGCCTTTAGAAATGTGCACTAATGCTTTTGAAGGTACTATCGAATGCCTCTCTAGATAACAAAGGTTGCTAATTTCTTTACATTTTTATTTATCTTTACATTTTCTCCTTAGACATAAGACGAGACTGGTCTCAGTTAAGTGAGCCAAGGAGTCAATTCTTCAAATCTACGAGGTGTATCCTGAAAAAACTGAAGTTCCAGCACGCTCAGGTGGCCTAATTCTTTGACCACTTTTGCATCTTGCAAACCTCTTTAAAATGGAGGACGGCTACCAAAACCGGACTGCCATCATAAAAAGTGCCAAAGAAATTGCCAAAGAAGTCAAGCGGCAAGCATCTAAGAAGGTTGGCCGTTCAGTGGATCGGGTGAGTGATGAGTACAGCAGGCGCTCTTACAGTCGGTTTGAAGAGGACGATGATGATGACTACCCTGTGCAGGGAAGCCAGGATGGAGGCTACTACCGTGGAGACAGCCAGGCGGGCAACGACGATGAGGGCGGCCACAGTGACTCGACAGAAGGTCACGATGAGGATGATGAGATCTATGAGGGGGAGTACCAAGGAATTCCCAGGGCTGAGTCAGGCAAGGGCAGCATGGCTGGAGGTCCAGGCTCGGTGAGGGCCGGTGCTCAGCAGTTCAGAGATATCGCAGTGTCCGAGGGCGAGAGGAGGAAGGACCAGGAAGAGCTGGCTCAACAGTACGAGACCATTTTACAAGAATGTGGTCACGGCAAGTTCCAGTGGACCCTGTACTTTGTGCTGGGGCTGGCTCTCATGGCAGATGGTGTGGAGATCTTCGTGGTTGGGTTTGTCCTGCCTAGTGCCGAGAAAGACATGTGCCTGTCTGAACCTAACAAAAGCATGCTTGGTAAGACTCTTTTACAGGTGATTGTGTTTCCTTCTGTTGTACAGGTTCTGGTTTGGCTGTGTCATGATGCATTTTTTTGTTGCTTCAAGAACAAGGCCGTCTCTATATTTTTCTTATTGTCAACAAATCTCCAAAACCAACAATTAATTCATCCTACTAACAAGTATTGGTGTGTCCGAAGCCTGATAGAGCTTATTCATCTGAGCCATAGAATTTTATTGTTCTCCGAAAATCATTATAAACACATCAGTGAGCTACGCCTTTGTAGTGGGCGACATTTTAATGGTAATGAATGACTCAGTAGAGAACTAAATGCGTATTAATCCGCAGCTGAAAATAGACCCCAACAAATACTTTGTTTGTTTTTGAGTAATGTTTCCTAAAAACTACAGTGCCCAGCTGTTAATGAAATTACTTTTTACTACAAACTAACTATATATTTGTTTATATTTTGAAAGTTTATGTCTTTTTCAAGTGATTTAGGAAAAATGAATAATCTCTGCCAGATCTTTACAGAAATGAAAAAGTTTATTACTATTTTTAAACTGCCTGTCTTAAGAGGCCAGCAGTCAGCAGAATAAGCATGAACCTATAAAGCCAGTACTCTAATGGTAGGACTACTATATGGCAGAAATAAAGAAGACAGGACAGGTTAACACTAAATAAAAAAAAGTTCTGCAGTAAAAATATGAATTAAACAATTTCAAAATCAAATGTTTCAACATACACTGACATTTTCTATGTTTGTGTATGTAGTATGTTCCTGTATAGTAATTTAATTTCCTTTGCTCTCTCCACAGGTCTGATTGTATATTTTGGGATGATGGTTGGCGCTTTCCTCTGGGGAGCTCTGGCTGACCGGATAGGCCGTCGTCAGTCTCTTCTAATCTCTCTCTCCATCAATAGTGTCTTCTCCTTCTTCTCTTCCTTCGTCCAGGGCTACAGCACCTTTCTGTTTTGCCGGCTCCTCTCGGGTGTTGGGTAAATTGAAAAATACTGTGTAAAGTGTTGTAACTTTTTCTGATCTGATGTGTCAGTGACTTCACTTTAACGCTGGGTATGTTTTTGTGTAGTGATGTTCTACAGTACAATCAAGCAGGGCCATTAAATTATTTAAATATATTTGCATTTTAAATAATAGTATTTAAATATATTATTCATTTCACTAATATATACATTTAAAATTGTATGCTCTTTTTGCTGTTTAAAAGCTTATTATCAATCAACACACATAAGTAGTGACAAGCTATGATATGAAAATGAGTACCTACAACTCTCCATCTAACAGCTCACTGTAGCTGCTCCTTCTTGTTCCATTACTCCTTTATTTCATGACAAAAAATGCAGAAAATGACAGTTTGCCTTGTTATGTAGACGCATTTTGGATGAAATTTAACAGTTAGTGTCAAGCTCACTAACAAACACATGTTGCATTTTCTGTGACTATTTCATAATAAAAGTCAACTCGTGTTTCGCCAGTTAAATGCTTTTATTGTGAAGTTGCAGCAGTAGAACATCCAGGGCGTAATACTACAGGTGTAATCAACATTTTGTTACCTCATTCGGCAATAGATACAGACATTTATTTATATGACTTCAACCTTCAAAATGTGTAATCTTGTAATCTATCTGAACTGTTATACATCATTGAGTTTAACAGTGGAAGACTAATTCCAGCATATAGTAAAGTTTCTGAACACTTAGAGTTATTACTTCATTAAAAACAGCAGTTTCTCTGGTTTAGTGAAGTGGCAAATTGAGACGCTGGAATCCATTTATAGTCAAATCAATTACTTTCCCTCAGAGCTTCTGTTAGTTAGTGTTGCAGCATGGTGATGGAGTAATGCAAGCAAACAATGTTAAAGCTTTAGTGACCAAACAAAACAACCAGTGCAGTAAATTAAAGGCTGGAGAATCAATGTGTGGTGCCTCCACTTGTAAACAGCTCATTTGCTCTAGTTTTGTATTCAGGAGTTTGAAGAAATTTGCTCACTCGCAGTACTATACTGTGTCTGTCATATCCATAATACAGTTATTTAAAGTAACCAAGTGTATCAGCATGTTATAAAGAGCATGCATATGGTGTTTCAGGATATTTAGGATGCAAAAAATAAACTTACCTCTTATTTCTTTGTAAAAATTTTGTTAATCTTACAACCTAAACTCTGTGGTATCTCTAGATCTCAGCTCTTAAACACAAGGACAGTTCAACTCTGGGCTCAGCTGTTTTCTTATCTTTGCAGGATTGGTGGCTCAATTCCCATCGTGTTTTCCTACTATTCTGAATTTCTGTCCCAAGAAAAGCGTGGTGAGCACCTCAGTTGGCTCTGCATGTTCTGGATGATTGGGGGAATATACGCATCTGCCATGGCCTGGGCTATAATCCCGCATTATGGTGAGTACAGAAAACTATCTCTCAGTTTTTAAGGTTATGGTTATTTACCTTTGCACTGTCCAAGCTAGCCGATGATCCAAAATGACACCACTCATGTCTGTTTGTCTATTAGATATAAAGCTATATCCATTTAGCTTAGCATAAATACTAGAAACAGGGGGAATAAACTAGCCTGATTCTGTCTAAAGGAGTAAAGCTCAGTATATAACTCATTTGTTTGAACTATTCTTTGGCTCTGAGCAGTTGCCAGGTACTGCACCCAGCCAAGAAATATTTCAGACTCACTGCAAAATGATGAATTGTGGTTTTTACACTTTTTAAATGTGCTTCAACAAGATATAAGTGAATTTTACAGGTGCTTGTAGGCAGATTTTATTACCTTTGTTCAGCACTAGGATAGTTGTTTCAAGTGAAGTCTTTATGCTAAGATAAGCTAACCGACTGGTGACTGCAGTTTTATATTTAATGGACAGACATGTAAGCAGTATCAATCTTCTCATCTAACTCTCTGCCAGAAAGCAAAAAAAAGCACATTTTACAAAACTATTCTTTTAAATGTAGATATTTTTGCAGTGTTAACATAATGTTGAGCTTCATTTATGGTAGCAGGGGGAGCTGGCTGGTAAAACCATGCAGGTTTAAGCTTGTATGCTAGCAAGCATATTATACTAATACTATACTGTCTATAATACTAATTCCATACTGTCCTTTTTAAAGATTTATTGTCTGACCATATCTGCACTTGACTTGACACACGTTTGTAGGGCAAAGTTAAAGTGAAATGTGTGAGGTCATTTCTTTGAGTTGGGTTGTTTTCTTTGTCTTCCCAGGATGGAGTTTCCAGATGGGCTCGGCGTATCAGTTCCATAGCTGGCGTGTGTTTGTGTTAGTGTGTGCATTACCTTCTGTTGCAGCCATCTCTGCCCTCAGTGCCATGCCAGAGAGCCCACGCTTCTACTTAGAGGTTAGCAGATGTGCTTGTTGACACTTAGTCTCTGTCATACAGTATTAGCTGGATTTTCTCATATATAAGATGACTTGATTTTACATAATTTCTTCTCCTGAATGTTTAAATTAATGCAAATAAATAAAGACGACAATAGAAGGGTTGTACACAGTTTGACGTTTACTTTTTTCCATACCAGAATGGCAAACATGACGAAGGCTGGATGATTCTGAAGCAAGTTCACGACACCAACATGCGTGCAAAGGGACACCCAGAGAAGGTGTTTTCTGTGAGTATCTCTGAGAAAACGCTGTTAGATTAAATCACATTGTTTTGATCAGCTCACAACCAATACTTCCATTAAAGTCAATGAACATCTTCACAATAGGCAATTCATATGTAGTTTTTTTTAAAAATGAAGTCTGTGGGCATTCTATGCCTTTATTAGATCACGACAGCAGAGAGATGACGGGTAAGGAGGGTCGAGAATGACTCGCAACAAAGGTCACTGGTACAACATCCATTGTATTCTACTAGGTACATAAAAAGAAATTAATTGTCGTTTGATGCAATGAAAACGTGACAAATTAGATTTTCACTATCTAAACAAATAGTCAGGTGTCCCTTTTACTTTATAATCACCCTTCTTACAGATAAGGTCCGTACAAATCTGCCTCCACATTATATTATTTACATTTCTGCATAAAACAATTAAAATATTGAAGGTACACAACACTTAGCATTTTTAAAAAAGCTATATTTTAGCCAAACAAGTTGTGAAAACAGACGGTGGATCAGCTCACTGATGTAATAATGCGACTTTTCCATGTCACAGAGATTGAGACTAACAATAAATGTCAAACAAGTTGTGGCTTTAAATAGAGGTAAAGCATTCAGATTTTAGGGGGAAAGTACCATTGATATTTCACATTGTTGATTTGCTTCATCCTTTACCTCTCACTGCATTATCTGCCTGACATTCCTCTATGGTGTAGCAATGGGGAGAAGTTTCAGGAAGCCTTATCAGAAATTCCACTTGTAGTTGTTCGAAAACATGGTGGTTACCATCATAAGTCATTTCATGACATCTGTGCCTCTTTTATCCAAGGTCACCACAATTAAGACGGTGAAACAGATGGATGAGTTGGTGGAAACTGGCACCGATACTCCAGTCTGGAAGCGCTACAGGCTGAAGATTATGAGCCTCTCCCAACAGGTGAGTGAAGTTAAGCGGGAAAAAACATTCAGGTGTGTCAATTTTTTAATCAGGGGTTTTGTAGGAACAACTAGAGAGGAGATTTGTTGTTGTGCAGGCAGTGCTGAACCAAAACTGTAACTGCATTTTTAAAAGCATGTAATAAAACACCCCTGAGATCATATATGAGATCACTGCTTCATTGTTTTACAGTTATTGTACCAGAGTGTGAGGTTGAATCCTTTTACAGCTTGGGGCATAGCCGTAAAAGGCCTCTCTGGAGCTTGCATCCGTGGAAACAAACAGTATGTAGGTGGCAGCGAGTCCAAGAGCTGCTAAGAAGGTTTAAAATGCCTTCTTTTGTTTTTACTTATGAATTATTTTGTATTCTTAAACTACGTCTGATTTTATGAGTGAATTAAAAGGAAAATCAACAAATGATTACAGCTTTTTTCCCACCCATATTCATCTCTCGCTTTTTGTCTCCTAAAATTGAATTTGGTGAAACAAACAACTAATTTGCAGTTCTTCTAGTTGTTAAAAATTTTTTTGTGTAGATTGTATGTTTGTATTTGACTTTCTTGTGTTTAAACATGTTTTGTCCTTGTGTTGCACATTGTTGCAGCACCACCACTCCAGGCAGAAACTTTACCGGCTTTTGTGCCTGATTTTTAATTTGCATTCAGCCTACGCTCTGCTACACGCCTACACCCTCCAGTTTCTTCTAAATCTGCCACTGCACCACCTGCTTAATGCCTACTGAACAGTTTCCACTCTTGAAGTTGAAATTGAAGTTTTATCTCCTATTAATAAAGTTCATTTGAGCTCTACGAGTTGCGTGTTACTGCTCAGAAATGTAAAGTAAAACATCACAACAACATCAGCTTAAAGTTAACGGCGTGTGCAATGTGTGTCAAAACATAAGTGAATCAGACAATTTAACTGAGAAGAATCTTATGAGGAGTATAAATCTAGTATCCCAAGCTTTCTTTTAAAAAAGCTGTGTGCTTTCTTGTTCACATGTTGCAGATCCGGAATAACATTCTTGCCTGCTTCAGCCCAGAATATAAACGGACGACTTTCATGCTCATGGCTGTTTGGTTTACCATGTCTTTCAGGTAAACTAAAGACTCATAGAACCTTTGCTATATGGTGAATCACATTCACCTTTGAGGCTTATTTCATTTGTCCCTGAACTTTTGCAGCTACTACGGTCTGACGGTGTGGTTCCCAGACATGATCAAGTACATCCAGAAGCAGGAATATGAATCACGCACAAAGACCTTCACCAAGGAACGCGTGGACCACATCACTTTTAACTTTACCCTGGAAAACCAAGTGCATCGCGAAGGACACTACTTCAATGACAAGTAAGTGGTTTGTCAGCAGCAGTTTTTGTTCCTGGACACTTTTTGTTCCTGGACACTCAAAAGTTGGGATAATCAGATTTACATGTGAATGCTAATAAATTCTGAAACAGTACAATACAAAACTGAGAACCTGTGACCTGCTCACCAGGTTCCTCAACCTGAAGATGAAGTCCATGGTGTTTGAAGACTCTGTGTTCGAGGAGTGCTACTTTGAGGACATCACCTCCACACACACCTTCTTCAGAAACTGCACCTTTATTGCAAGTTTGTTCTATAACACAGGTAAACATGGACAGAAAATTAATCGGTGTAGACGGTCAGGATCAGGGAGTTTTAATTGCAGCTTCAACTAATGATTTGTTTGATTACTGATTCATCTAATTTATTTCGTCATCATATAGTCTATAAAATGTCAAAGGGAAGCACTGTGCAGCACCACAAGCACTGAAACCTCAAAGTGAAGTTTTCAAATCACTTGTTTTGTCCAAAAAGTCAAAGATATTCAATTTAAACCTGCAAAAATGCTTCTTTTAGCCACTTAGGGGAAGAAAAACAAGCTGCAGACACAAGAGTGACTTATTATCACCGTAAAATGTTGTTGGTGAACGTGTTAGCAAACGGTTACCTATTTACACATCTAGCAGACAATGAGCAACATTTATTTGGAGTCGTGTTTCTGGCCACACAGCAAATGTTAGTCTAATATTCACTCTGCTTTTAGCTCTGTTCTGGTCACCTCCTGTGGAAACTGCTAAGTGCTCCACTATGTTTACAAACTAGTTGCTAATTGTCTCTCTGCCTGTAGGTGTTGAACAGGTATCGCACAGTGGGTTAATCAGAGCTTTTTGCTGAAAACAGCTGCCTGGAAACCATGCTTATGAGAACAGATTTCTAAAACAGTAAAGTTGTGTTCTGTCAAACCAAAGCAATGAGTTAAAGGACAATAAAATGCTCTGCAGAGCTGAAGGTAACAGCAAAGTCTGGTGATAATTAAATGTCAGCATCTTCTTTAACATTACATATAGTCATTTGATTTTGATCCACTGTTAGTACAGAAATATTGGTTAATGCTGCTGTGTGGTATTAAACTGCAGACACACTGCAATGTAATGATCACTGTACTTTGTTCACACAGCTGCTCAGCAAAAACAAGAATTGTTTGAGATTAAACATGCATTTACAATCGGTTTTTTTGCAACCTAAAGTAAAAATAGAGAGAAGACACAATACAGTGGTTCAGCAGGACTGCAACCATAGAAACATTCTGTTGCTGGTATTCACGGGTTACACTGCGGCAGAGCTGTTGCTGTAGCAGCGTAAACAATTCCAGACCGAACTCTTTGACAGTGGCTTGATGGGATTAGCTGTGAAAGCTTCATGATTAAGGAAAAACAGATGTAAGAGTGTGTTAAACTGGATCGTCAGAACCAAAGCTCCTCGTAGACTCGATGGAAAGACAGAAGCTGCGTTCACCGTCAGACCACACAAACATGAAAAAACTCACTGCTAAACTCATATTACAGCACTTGGCTGCCATTGAACAAAGAGGTATTTCTTGCAGTTTTGCAACATGCCTGTGTTTTGTACATTTGCTGTTGTTGTTTTTTTTAGATGTTTTGCTTCTTGAATGTCAGCTTCTATAGCAAGTATGACCTGCAACTTATTTTATAGTATCAATAGCTTATTTATTTGTGAATGCTTTGTATATAAGCGTGTTACCATGCGCAAAAAAGGAACAAAAAAGATGGAATAACTGAAATCTCCCTTTTGTTTATGTGGCATCTGCAGTCCATGGTGGGTTTTTGTTGTATGGTTTTGATTTCTGCTTGTGCTTTCATCAATCAACATGTCAGCATCTGCCTGGGAAAAGCGGTTTCTCTGCTAACATAAGACTTCACTTCCACAGCAGCAGTGTCTTCTCATCCCTGAAGCCAGCGATACATTCTTTTATGTTTATGTCAATTGTGCATCTAAAATTTTATGATCGTTCAGCACTTTTATGCCTGAGTCCCTTTAATAAAACTGCTAGTTGTTATTGGTATGGAAGCACTTTCAGCAGTGTCATCAGAAAATCTGACCAAGTAGTTTGTGCGGCCGCAGGCAGCGAAGTATAAACAGAGAATCAAATAACTTTTGAGGACTATACCCCAAGGACACCCGGTATTGAAAGACAATGTGACCTCCTCTGACTTTTTCTATATTTTTATTATTTATTTTAAAACGTTGATACTGGTGGTTGCTGTTTTTATGTTTAGTTTCTGCCTGAAAGGAATTTATATTAAAAGCAGCCGGTGACAGCGGATTGATTGTACGGTGACAAATGTCCTGGTTTCTGTTGCAGAGAGATCATTCAATCCCCTCTTTCAATGTTTTAGAGAAACGAATAATTCATGGATTAGGGTTATGTAGGTTTGGTTTCAGAAGACAATGGAGTCCTTAAAAATCTTTAAACAAAAAATACAAATTAACTGCATATTATGTTTTCCATAATAATGACAGGATAAGCAAACAATTATAAATGCTATCAAAATAATTGTATCTTTAAGGCTCTAATAACCCTTTAAAACATTTTTTTTAACCTTTACATATATTCAGAGGAGTTTCACTGAGATGAAATCTCTCTTTCGCAGAAATGTCTTGATCACATTCGCTAAGTGGCATTTAGGCCACCGCTGCCCCTTTACTGCCGTATGTTTGATCGATTTTAACTTACAGCATCTTTTAGGAGAAGCAAATTAAAACATAGATTACATTAGTTAATTACTGAAAGTAAATTTTTCTGATCTGACGTGTGTCTCCCATCCTCCCTTCAGGCTGCATTCAGCCCGAACAACCTTCTGTAAATAAGTCTGTGTGGCATGAGAGGTGAAACCCAGAGCAAATAAAAGGTTTCTTGGAGAGAACGTAGAGCTGTGCAATATGGCCAAAAATGTTATTGCAATAAAATGTTTTGATTGATAATTATCACAATAAATGCCAAATCATTATTTCAACCCCCCTCCAGATAAGTGTGAAACTATAATTTGCACATATGGCTGGGCGATACGGCCAATAGTGGCCAAAAGTCACAATAAAAAATTTCATTACATTTGATATTGATAATTATCCCAATAAATATAAAATTTCTTTAAGGTTTAAAGGCTGATTGTTGCTCCAGAGTGAAAGTTGAAGAAACCAGATACTTGTGGTTTTAAACTATTCTTTATGGTCAGAACATAAACATTTGATGCCAAACAGTGGATCCCTTAACAAATCTGAGGAAAAACATTCAAAACAATTATGATAAAATCTTTTTTCAACAAATATGCATGAATAAAATTAAGTAAAATCTATTTTCAGTTCCTTTCCTCAACAAAATAAATATCTTTATAAAAATAATTAAGTGCTTATTCATTTGTGATTCAAATGAAGTAAATTAAACATTTATTGAACATTGAGGAAAATGATATCACGATAATTATCATTATTATTTTATTGCCCAGCCCCAACAATAACAGTAACACCAGAAGGTGATTTAGATGAATGTACCAACATGTCGACACTTTTTCAACAACTTCTCTATTCTGTCATCTAGATTGTGGCAGATCACAAAGATTTGAAAATTAAACTTAAAAAAAAAAATGAAGCAGACATTTTATCCCCCTCCCCAGTGGAAATGACACCCTTACATTTATGTCAATAAATTCCTCAAGTTTTCATGAATTTCTTAATGTTACATAGCAATAACACTTATTTTTCTGATTTCTGATGAAATCAGATTTGTTCAAATACAGGTTTGTCAACTGTAAACTGATCAACAGCACGTTTCTCCACAACAAGGAGGGCTGCATTCTGGACTTCAGCGACGACTTCAACAATGCCTACATGATATACTTTGTCAACTTCCTCGGCACGTTGGCAGTGTTGCCTGGCAACATTGTGTCGGCTCTATTAATGGACAAAATTGGCCGTTTAAGGATGCTGGGTGGGTAAATCTAATCAATGCACATTATTCACCTATGGCCAGAGAGGCTCTTTAACGTCATGTAACTCTCACCTCTCTCCAAACAGCGGGATCCAGTGTCATATCTTGTGTCAGCTGTTTCTTCCTGATGTTCGGCAACAGCGAATCAGGGATGATCGCACTATTGTGCCTGTTTGGTGGCATCAGCATCGCCTCGTGGAACGCCCTGGATGTGATAACAGTGGAGCTTTACCCCTCAGATAAAAGGTAATGTCAGATGTACCAACTAGTGACCTGTTTTTTAATAACTTTTCATATATTTATAGAAGCACACCTGTTTCCTTTTTATAAAAAAAATCTATATATACACTGAACAAAATTATATATGCAACCATTTTGTTTTTGCCCCCATTCATCATGAGCTGAACTCAAAGATCTAAGACTTTCTCTATGTACACAAAAGGCCTATTTCTCTCAAATATTGTTCACAAATCTGCCAAATTCTGTGTTAGTGAGCACCTCTCCTTTGCCGAGATAATCCATCCACCTCACAGGTGTGGCATATCAAGATGCTGATCAGACAGCATGGGTGTTGCACAGGTTGTGCCTTAGGCTGGCCACAATAAAAGGCCACTCGAAAACATGCAGTTCCATCACACAGATCTTCTTATCTGACCCTCAGCACAAAAGCAAATGACTGTATTAAACAACAATAAATCTACCTAGGAGTACAAATAAAGAACCTGAACCTTTTATGTGAAAAGTTTATAAATCAAAGCTCTCCGTGTGCACAGTTGTGTTCAAAGAAAGACTTTTTTTTGTTTTAGGATTTACTTGATGCTGAAGGTCTATTTCATTGTTTTAAGGAAAATATATTTTGATGACTTCTTCTGGTTGGATTATTATAGAAAGTTGAGTTGTGTTTTAGTATGGAAACCTTATTTTTGTCAGATTTTATTGGTAGTCTTTGAGAGGAAACAAAGCCCTTTGTTTGCAATGGCATGGTATGTATTATTTGAAGGTATTGTCCATTGTAAGTCCATGTGGTGTGGGCACTTGTATCTACATGACACAATAAACAACAACTACCACGAGAAGCCATTATAAGTATATAAAATGTAAGAATTATGTGCTCATAAGTTATGTCAATGGTTCTACAAATAAGAAGGTGTAGTAAAAGAAAACTAAGCATGTCCAAATACAATAATTTGGCACATTAAATGCAGATCAGTTTAAAGAAAGTAATTAGTGATTAGTGTTAAAAATCCTCTTTGTCTCAGTTGCTGAAACTCCTCACTGTGGTTGAGTTTGTCCCTCTTGTGTTCAGGACCACAGCGTTCGGCTTCCTGAATGCCCTCTGTAAGCTGGCGGCCGTCCTGGGCATCAGCATCTTCCAGTCATTTGTTGGCATCACCAAGGCCGTACCCATCATATTTGCTGCTGGTGCACTCGCTGCAGGGAGCTTCCTTGCAACAAAGTTGCCTGAAACACGAGGCCAAGTGTTGCAGTAAAACAAACGACCGGCAGTGGGCAGCAGAGCAAAGCTGGAGTGTGTGTTTGAGAGCCCGAACATCCCTGAGAGCTTCAGCGCTGCCCGTCAAACACCAACAGAACAGACTGCCATCCCCATTGTAAGCCCAGAATCCTTTGAAATGTGGATTGCATCATTCAAAGTCTATACAGAGCCATAGTGATTAAAAGAACAACAGATATAGAAATAGATATGTGTCGTGATAACTACATCTGAATGATGACATGTTCATCAGATCTTTTCCACAGGGTGACGCAATATAAATTGTTGTGTGCAGGAAGGATAAAATGTTAATTTCTGGGAGTTTTCTCTCACCGGCCCACAGATCTACAATATCAAAACACAATTGAGAAGACAGGAATGTCACACAATGAGATGAGACTGAAAAAAAAAGCCATTTATGGGGGAATGGGAAAAGATGTAGTCTATGTATGCAGTGTTTTTCTTCCTCGTCTTGTCCTCTGCCTCAGTGACTCAGTGGGCTTTCAGTGCTGCTTTTTCATTTGCTGTGACATTACTGGTACAATTCACTTCACATTTCCATACAGACTGATGCCTGTGTGTGAGAAAAGTTTTCCGGGGTGAATATATTTTCTCCAAAAATAACCATGACCACTGCCTACTACTGAAGCCAGACCTGCTGAGAGCTTATTTTCTACCAAATAATATTAAAACATTCCAGTGAAGTTTGATTTATTCAGATACAGAGAAAATATTTTTTCCATGTTGCTGCATAAATCTATTCCTTGATTCATAGCCTCAAAACACAGCTGAAGATGCATTTCACTGGATTCTCTGTTGTAAATGGGAATAGCTTGATCCAGCTCCTCTGTGTTCAGTGTTAAACTAATGTGTTTTCCCTCCCTGTTGTTGAACCTTACAACTGTGGCAGTGTGATGATGTTGATGTCTGCAACACAGGAACGTCTGCAGGATGGGTTTTGGTCCAGTCTTAA
Organism: Micropterus salmoides; assembly: GCF_014851395.1. Lineage (NCBI taxonomy): Eukaryota > Metazoa > Chordata > Actinopteri > Centrarchiformes > Centrarchidae > Micropterus > Micropterus salmoides. The sequence continues at coordinate 17,111,326 of NW_024040817.1, read as the reverse complement.
ATGTGAGAGCAGATACTATAGTGTAAATTAGTCGTGCAAGTGTGTTTGAGATTGTGTGAGACAAGAAAAAGTGTCTGATTTATTCCTTTAAATGCCATCATTTCATGCAAATCAATGCAGCCATGTAGACCCTACTTTACTGGTCCAACAGCAGAATGTACAGAACAGCGGCCGCATATTTTTAGAAATATTATAGTAGCTCAGGTGTGGTGAAACGTTTAGACCACTTTTACTGCTTGTATAATGTTTCAGCACCACTCTGCCAAATGACTGTACACCCAAGAAGTCCCATATGCATAGGTGCATTAATTAGCCTTAATATGAAAACAAGTCACAAAACAAGTCATTTAATTGAGTGTGAAAGTTCATTCTTGACCTCGGAAACAGTAGTTTGACAAAAAAAAATGTCAAAGTCCACTTACTAGCTTTTTGTGTGTTTAGTGTTCATAGTTTTCATTGAATGAAAGCTCTAGAAAATATTAAGCTGACCTCAACTTAACATTTTTTGTCAACGTCATTTGGTTGTTTTGTCTTTTTCTGATTGGGCTCAAAACATACAATCAGCACAGTATCCTTTCTTAAAATTGTGTTATACCTCTTAAAAGTCATAATATGACTTCATTACATTCATAAGCACAAATTAAACCAGAAGAATATGTTAAAAAAAAAAGAAAAAGAATGTCCTATTGATCAGGCAATGCGGCACAAAGGGAAAACAGATTGAAAAACACTTTCAATCTAATTTCAGTTTAAGGGTTCATGTTCCTGTCATTCCTTTACTGCATCCAATTCTGGCAGTAAAAGTGAAAAGTTATCACTCATGTATTCCTGTATGATACTGTTTAACCGCATGTAGGGATGACATAAGTACAGAAACAAATTTACCTACTGTGGCTTTCATCTAAATTGGAAACAAATGTTTTAAAGGAAAACTAATTGAGTTCCATTCTTTATACATATCACTACTTTGGTATCATTTCTCCAAAGGTGTACATCAATGTGTGCTGACAATCAGTGAGTGAGTGTGTTGGTGCTGCTGCCCAGTATATTGTTTGACTTAAATGCGTCCTTTGGTGTGTGTGTGTGTGTGTGTGTGTGTGTGTGTGTGTGTGTGTTCAGGATGTTAGAGGCTTTGGCATTATCGGTGTGTTAGCTTAGCCTCTCCCCCGGACTAGACTGTAACTCAAAAACACACACTTCAGAAGTATTGCGGATATTATGGGAGTTCGTGTGACTTCTTGTTTATGTGTGTGAGTGAGAGAGAGAGACTTTAAATGAATAATTCAACATTTGCTTGAGTAAGCATTACCTGAAGTATGCTTACTCACTTTATTGCCCAGAGTCAGATGAGACGATTGCATTTCTGTGCTTTAAGTATGGAGTTGAAGCCAGGAGGCAATTAGCTTAGCTTAGCATAAAGACAGGAAACTGAGGGAAATTGCTAGCTTGGCTCTGTTCAAAGGTAACAATATTTTAATAAATACTCCCAATAACACGCACTTAAAATCACAACTTCTTGTTTTTACATTTTGGTTCTCGTATGGGATTGGCCGTGCCTACCTACCCGCCCGCTCACCTCTCACTGAAAATTATGAACCACAACCATCTGTCTGAAAAGAGCTTTAGTAGACGGGTTTTTGTAACCTTTGGACTGGTTCAGGCTAGCTGTTTCCTCGTTTCCAATCTTTATGCTAAGCTAAGCTAACCGCCTGCTGACTGTAGCTTCCTATTTAGCATACAGGCATGAGAGTGGTATCAATCTTCTCATTTAACTTTTAACAAGAAAGCCAGTACTTCGCCAAAATGTCAAACTATTACTTTAATGCTGTCAAATCTAGAATACATTCTGAAGATCACATATCTCCTTTGGTGTTTGTGTACAAAGTCTTGTGTGTATATGAACAAATGTGACCCGTCTTGTTCATGTTGGAGAGACGGTTTGGATGCTTCGTTCATGTGCAGATGAATGTATGGATGTATGCGTGTGTGTGCGCGCGCTGACTCTAAATCGTCTGTCACATATTTTTCTACTTTTTTCTGTTGTTGCGTTTTCATCCCTGCGATGAATACAGCTCAGTTGGGGACCACGGAAATATATTTACACTATGAGAAGAAGAAAAAAACAACCTCATTGAATATATGCAGTGTAGAATTTAATGTTTTGTTCTTCATAATAGACTCGGGTGCTCTTTTGCTGATACAGTTCAGTGTTAAAAACAAATGCCATCAAAGATAGCCAGAGATCTCTGTTTAGCAATACAGAAAAGGATCTCATCCTAAATTCACAAAGACGACTTCACCCCCTAATCCTTCTGTATCCAACCAATCGTGACGCATGTTTGTATCGTATTGTCTGACTTCTTGGACGTCCTGTATGCCCGCTGTTTTTGTCTAAAGCAAGAACTAGTGTTTTCATTGTTGTATGATCACATAGATTTGTTGCTTGCAGTGATTGTTCTTAATCAAAGTGGGGTTAAATTTGGTGAATCTTGAGTATGTGTTCTGAAAGTAAGTTAGTGGTGACTGTGCTCCCTGTTTACCTAGGTACCCAGGTAACTCTTTTTCATATATATGCCTGAATTTCTGAATAGTCTGAGGAGGATGCTTGTTATTGTGCAATTTATCTTGTCACAGAGGTACAAAATACGGCCGGAAAAAGGGCAATACGCTTAAGCAAAGGGAGATGGAAAAAGTGCATAAACTATGCACAAAAAGTACAATTTGACAAAAACGCGTTTGTCCAAATGAGTTTGTTTGAAAGGGAGAAGTGTGAGCAATAAAGTGGAGGCTTCCCCCAATTCTGAGGAAACATGAAGTCAGTGTGAAATCCAAAAGGACCACGATTTATCAACTCATCAAAAGAGCTCCCTCTGTCAAAATGAAGCTCCTGTCCAAAATGTAAAAGTTTACTATTCAATGTTACTATGTGTAGTATTTTCATATACACACACACACACACACACACACACACACACACACACACACACACACACACACACACACACACACTCTATCAAAAGGATCACTGGTTTAAGTTTTATCTTTGACGGCAGTGATATATATGGTCAAGCACCAGCCTGAAGACTTTTCTAAATGATAGCAGTCTGATGAAAGGATGGAGGACTTTTTATGGCATGGTGTCTGTCTTCTCAACTCTTAAGAGCACACGGATCAGTCCTGAATGAGTCCTGCAGAAAGGACCGACCCATGCCAGAAAACAACTCCTTTATCTGCAAAGAACTTATTGCAAGAATCCTTCGCTGTGGTTTGGACTGAAGGAATTTATGTTAGCGTTTTCTTTGGTTTGACTCTGAGCTGTTTATTAAATGATAAAATGTACTCTAAATGTGAGTTCAATTCAAAAAATCAATGTACTGTGTGTAGAAACTGTAGATGTTTGTACGTGCAAGTTTGGAATTTGTGGAACAAAAGATCAAGGAAAACCATTCCAAAAAAAGTTCAATATGACTCAGAAATCTATTATGTGTTGTCTTTTGTGTTTTGTAAATGAAGACTGAAAATCTTGTTAAGTTCAGTATTTATTACTTCTGGATATTGAGAATATTTTAGTGATGCTGAAAAAGGTGCTGTATTTATTTTATGTGAGAGTTGTTCTTTATGCTGGGATTTGCACTTTTGTGCCATTTATCCAGTTCTATGAAGAAAAAAATATGGAAATAAAATATGAAGAAAGAAAACCAATGTCATGGTCAATTTATATTCAACTCAGAGTTTTTCTTCAAACTTTAAACGTTAATGTCAAATGGGGTTGTACTTTCAACAATATCTTCACTACATTAGCGCCTTGACTGCCTACTAGCTGTGAAAGTGCAATTATGTTGTTGCCTTGTAAGATTACTACTAGCGTAGGAAACGAGAAGAAACTAAATTATGCCACACCAAATCACTTTTTTGTACTTTTTTCTAAACTTCGCTTTTTCCTCATCATACAGTTTTCATGTACATGTAAAAACTTCTGCTAGCTGTCATGTTCATATTGGACGTTGAGATCCTTCCTAACACGTTTCCAGTGTAAGTAATGAGAGACAAAATCCAGTCCTTCTCTGTGCAAAATTACATTTAAAAAGTTTATCAGAAGATAATCTGAGGCTTCAACCAGCTGGGCTAGACAAATTAAGTAGGTATCTACTAAAGTCATTCTATTTAATTAGTTAATTCCTTCGGTTACTGTCCAGGAAACACATGGAAGGAATTGTGTGCCAAAAGGACTAATTTTGGAACGCACTGACTCACTGAGAACATTTCATATTAACTTTATACATTCACCTAAAGGATTATTAGGAACACCTGTTCAATTTCTCATTAATGCAATTATCTAATCAACCAATCACATAGCAGTTGCTTCAGTGCATTTAGGGGTGTGGTCCTGGTCAAGACAATCTCCTGAACTCCAAACTAAATGTCAGAATGGGAAAGAAAGGTGATTTAAGCAATTTTGAGCGTGGCATGGTTGTTGGTGCCAGACGGACCGGTCTGAGTATTTCACAATCTGCTCAGTTACTGGGATTTTCACGCACAACCATTTGTAGGGTTTACAAAGAATGGTGTGAAAAGGGAAAAACATCCAGTATGCGGCAGTCCTGTGGGCGAAAATGCCTTGTTGATGCTAGAGGTCAGAGGAGAATGGGCCGACTGATTCAAGCTGATAGAAGAGCAACTTTGACTGAAATAACCACTCGTTACAACCGAGGTATGCAGCAAAGCATTTGTGAAGCCACAACACGCACAACCTTGAGGCGGATGGGTTACAACAGCAGAAGACCCCACCGGGTACCACTCATCTCCACTACAAATAGGAAAAAGAGGCTACAATTTGCAAGAGCTCACCAAAATTGGACAGTTGAAGACTGGAAAAATGTTGCCTGGTCTGATGAGTCTCGATTTCTGTTGAGACATTCAGATGGTAGAGTCAGAATTTGGCGTAAACAGAATGAGATCATGGATCCATCATGCCTTGTTACCACTGTGCAGGCTGGTGGTGGTGGTGTAATGGTGTGGGGGATGTTTTCTTGGCACACTTTAGGCCCCTTAGTGCCAATTGGGCATCGTTTAAATGCCACGGCCTACCTGAGCATTGTTTCTGACCATGTCCATCCCAGGAGTTGGAAACATGTAGATTTTTCTCTCTCCCACAAACACAGAAAAGTTTCACCTTCTCACATTCTTCATTGCAGGTGCACAGATCCTATATGCTCACAGTTTTGCTACAGTTGCTGCAGTAAATATGGTGCAATGCGAAGTCATGACCAAAATTTGCACATCTGCGAAAAAAGTATATATATTCCAGCAATGAGAGAATATTTTCTTAAAAAACACTTTTAGATTTTTTTTAAGAGTAAAATAATATCTTAGCAAAATGTGGAACAAAACTGATTTCTGCACCTGTAGAGCCAGGAGCATGCACTGTTCAGTGTGCAAAGAACTCTGTTGGCCAATCAAGGAGCTCCTTTGGCCTGTCCGCGTCTGCTTGGAAAGTAACGACATAAAGCTAAATTTGATGGATTTACGGTTAAACAGAGTGAAGAGAGATAGGAATCGTTAATTCTGAAGGACTGCTAACAGTTTGAATCAAGGTGTGATTTGCTGAATAGGATGTATGCACCTGCAATGAAGAATAGGAGAAGGATGACTGAGAGAAAAAAACAAGTCCGCAACTTCTTAAGTATTGTCTACTTTGACTTCAGATTTACTGATACACGTGTTACTATTTTCTACAACTACAAATTCCACTGTCGCAGGTGCTCAGTGTGTTTCATAGATTCAACCCATAGCCTACATTAGTAAAATGTAACATTAAACAGCCAATATATGTACAAGCATGAAAATCAGTGAAGGCATGTTGTGAGTGAACTGATACTTGATAGTCTAACGTGAGCTGCAGGTGACCTAACCAAACCTAAGACCAACGCACCTTTTATTAATCACCATGCTCACTGTACACATGCAAATCAGTAAACCTGCATTTTATGCCACTTGGGGGCAGCAGAATCAAGTTTACATATCGTCACCTTTAAGTAGATATGATGAAGTTTTTAGCAAACAGTTGCTTATTTAAACATCTAGCAGGTACGGAGCAGCAATATCATTGTCATTTGGAGTTGTATTTCTGACCACCTGATGAGGTCCAACATTCTCTCTCTTTCAGCTCCTGAGGGAAATATCTGGCTTTCAAGTTGCCAAATTCTCCACTATGTTCACCAGCTGTCTGTCTGCCCTTTGTTGCTGATTGGGTAGTGTGGACACTGAGTTTATACAGCTACTTCACTGAAATCAGCTGCCTGCTGCTACTATGCTACTATTGGTGAGTGTGAACCAAAACATTAAAGTTGTGGGCTGGACATCTAAACTATGAGCTGAAACTATTATAAAGCTCCGTGAAGCCTATCCCATACAAAAGCTTAACCTATTTTAAAGGGTTTAAAAGTGAGGTCTGAGGGAGAAAAACAATAAAAATAAGATATAAGGTGTAGTCTGATGGTGACAAATCGTTTCCTGAACTCAACAGTGAACTTTTTGTATGCAATATTGTACACGTGTTAGACTGAAAAACCTTCACACTGACCACCAAGACTATAGAATCCAGAAGAAGTTTATTGTTCTTACCTATAATTATTTAGATCACTTTATTTAATAATAAAATACTTCTACTGCACAATAACTACTCCTACTGACAATAATTTCATTCCCATGTCACCCACCTTAACAAGCAAATAAGAGATATTTTATATTTTACTTTATACTTTCCTTATAATGTGTACTTAAACACTCCAAAAGCTAGGGCAGCATTTAAGTATACATGTTTAAATAACCACATCAAATATAAAATACATAGGAAATATAAAATTACAAAAACATGTTTTAAAGGTGCAAACCAAGCGATCTTTTTCAGTTTAAAAAAAAAAGATGAGAACTTGAAACTGAAAACACTGATTCTTGAGATTTTGGCAAAAACATGTCCCACTAAGAAAACTGCTAATTCCATTCCATTTAAATTCCAACATTTTCTTATTTAAAACAACCAGATTTGATCATCTGAGGTTCTTCTGCACAATAAATTGTATGATTTTTTGACAGCCCAGTACCCACAAAATCCATTGTCCTCAGACAAGAGATTTCATTTCAATTTGATAAAAAAGGAGGAAAATTGTATTTTATATGTATATTATATCGGCCAGATGAAAGAGTACAGTGAAAAAACTCTTTAAACCTAGAAGCAGTGAATTTCCAACAATATTTACTCTTATTTTTTCATTTCTCAAAATGTGTCCCAAGTTTTTGTCAACACCGTCAGATATTTATTAAAGAGCAGGCAACTATATGGTCAGCTATATTCCCGAGGACCCCCTTTCCACCCTCCACATTTATTAAATGCAACGGTCAAACAAGCTCCTGTAATTTGCAATTACCAAAGGTGTGGGAGACCACCAAAATCACCACCCATTATGATTGATATGACAATAAATAGTACCATGGCTTGTAATGTTTCATTGACCTCTATTTATGCTATATATCATTCCCCCTTTGTTTCTTCAACACATACTGTAGTTCTACAGTATTTTCTTACTATAATGTATCCCCAATGTCTAAAAATATAAATTCTCCTAATACACCAGACAAAACAGTTAGGGCCGACATACAATTCAACTCAAAAGAAAAGGACAAATTAATAGGCTACAGCCACCACCATCAGCTCTGTGTCACCGGCGTCAGATGGATCTTTCTTTTGTTTTTAAATTTATATGCTTACAATCTGTTCCTACAATGCAGTTGATTTATAAAATTCTTGGTCACTTTGAAATAAAAAATGTATTTTTTATGCCCCAAATTGTTATTTTGTATACTTAATGCTAATGATGAACGTTGCATGACACAATGATTTTAAAGCTCTAAATCATTATAAGACTAAAAAAATAAGATTAACTGGCTTTTTATTGTGTCTGACGGTGTTGACAAAAACTAAATAAAGACAGGCAAAACACACATTTTATGAAAAAAATTACAAAATCAGGAGGTTGCACCAAAATTTTGCTAGATTGGTGAGATCTTGTACAATAAACACATACGTTTAGATTTGTTAATATTACATTTTATTTATTTTCAAAATTAAAACCTCTTTTATCCAAATTCTCAAGAATCTGTGAAAATCAAACCATCAGTGAGAAAGGCTACCGAAGCAGATAAATAAAGTTTATCAAAATAAACTTTATATTTTGACTTTCAGGACAGTGCCTGCAGTTGCGTTAGTAAAGATGAAAACAACACACATCTGATTTCTGATATCAAATAGATGAATGATATAACCTAAATTCTACCAAGATGATTCAGGTGACTGCCATTTTCACAGAGTAGGATAGACTGCAAAGCTGGCAATGCCACAGAGATTATTCTTGTTTCTGGCGATTCGAATGAAACCTTCTTCTCCCCATGCAGTTCCCCAGCTGCAATCACAAAACAACATTCCTCATTTTAATATTGGTCACAAATTTCTTTTCACATGTGGGAGTGACACATTTTACAGGTAAACGTCTGTAAAAGAGACAAATTCACCTGTTTTTCACAAGCCAGAAGTCTTGTCCTCCGTCTGTGCCATAGCCCACAACCAGGACAGCATGATTTATGAACCTTGGATTACAGTTGGGTACATTGTATAGACCTGAAAAATCCATTAGGGTAGTAATATTGAGAAAATAGTAATTGCCAAAATAAATGAACAAATTGACAAAATAATCAGTAGTGTTACTGCTGATATCTGACAGTTAGAAATAATTAATTCCTTGTGTGGTTACTGGTTATTATTATTTAAGTTATGATTTTGGGAATGGCAACCATTTCATCACCCCAATAGCTAAAGTCTTGAATCACCTTAGATTTCAGTCATATATATGGAGCGTAGTGACATTAAAATTTAGTAAAAGATCTAGTTTTGTAAACTATTTCAGTGCAGTGACAATATTTCACTTTTAAGACAATTTAACAGAGCAAATTATGTTTAACTGCAGAGTGGGGTCTTTATTCACTCTGAGAAAATGAGAACTTAGAATAGAAGTTGTATAAAAAATAAATGTCAACGCAAAAGGAACACATACTGCTTTAAGCGTGGTATTTTCCAAAATACCAGTTTTACTTTTTACGGATCAGAATTTTTGAAAAGTTCAGTATTAGATGGAACAGAGAATATCTGCAAAGCCTGAACTATTTTTGGCAACCAAAGTATAAAACATAACATACTATACATGTCATGCTATCATTAAATAGACAGATATGTCAAGCAACTGTTTCATTCCTTACCAGTGTTTAGTTTTCTCAGGAGTGACTCAAACCAAAACCAGGATTCACAGCTGTTGTACTAACCCATCCCTGATCAGCTGACCTCTATTTTCATTAAGTCATATTCAAAGCCTCCTGCCTCACCTCCTCTGTAGAGATGAAAAGACTGCAGCATGGCATTTACGGCCACAGCGACCGGCCCCACTGATGCCACCACAGCCTGCAGAGTCTTCTCATCCCCTTTTGGCAGGATGTGGAAATTAGAGCAGTAGCCAGCCTTTCCTTTGACAGAATACCGACATTTCCCGTTCTACAAATGGAAATGGCATTTACAAAATATATTATGTATCACGATTTAATCAACTGGTAAATATTATGCATGCTTTTTGTCTTAAAGTTTTATGGTTATATAGGCTACCTAAGATTTTTTATGAAGTTTAAAAAAAAGGAAGGAAAGAAGGAAATAAGGAATTAAGTGAGTAAGGAATTAAAGAAGAAAGGAAGGAAATAAAGAAAGAATTGAGTAAGGAAAAAAGAAAGAAAGGAAGTAAAGAAGAAATGGAGTGAGTAAGGAAGTAAAGAAAGAAAGGAAGGAAGTAGGAAATAAGGAAAGAAGGAATAAAGTGATAAAGGCGAGTAAAGAAAAAAGAAGGAAAGAAAAAAGAAGGACATAAAGTAAAAGTAAAAAAGAAAGCAAGGAAGTAAAGACAGAAATGAAGGAAGCAAGGAAAAAAAAGAAGGAAATAAAGTAGTAAGGAAGGAAGAATGACCTTGTGTTCATAGGGGTAATAGCTCTCTGAATCGACGCCTCCGTTGCGGATGATGTAGCTGTAGGATTTTGAGATGTATCCTCCTCTGCAGCCAAGATTTCCAAAGTTGCCGCTGCAGTCCACCAGGTTCTGTGGACTCAGGGGAACAAGGAAACCTGTTCGTTTCTTCATCTGTCCCTCAAGAGCTCCCAAAGAGCTGAAGGCCCAGCAGGACCCACATAACCCCTTTAAAAATAGAGATGTTGTGTTTATTGCCACTGGTTATCAATTAGATGGTACTCTGTTTAAAAGAGCTGTTTGACCTCAAGTCATTGCTTACCTGGTTTTGGACAGGACTGACCAGGCCATTCTTCCTCCAGTCCACACTCTGAGGGATCGATAAGCCACTCACTTCCTTAAAAGTGCTGTTTCTGAAATGAATAGGATCCTCCAGCTTCAGGCTGTTCAGCTTCTCGTTGATTTCATCAGCTGTCTTGATAGAAAACAGAGCTGGTAAATTTATGAAATGCGAATTAAGGAATGTGAAAAGTTAGTGATGACCTCTTCATGGCGGTGCTCTTATCAACGTTACACATTTCAAATGGATATATTGTATGAAGAGTAATCTATTTCACTGTATATTTAAACTGCTGTAAATCAGCAGTTTAAATATACAGTGAAATAGATTACTCTTCATTTATCAGGATACTCTGAGTGAAACACAGTAATCAGATTACTCTCTAGTTATCAGGTTACACTGCGCAAAACACAGTAATCTGATTACACTATCCGGTTACACTGTAAAACACAGTAATCAGATTACTCTCTAGTTATCAGGTTAATAAAAATCAGATTTTATATACACTGAACAAAATTATAAACACACCTCTTTTGTCATCATTCATCATGTGCTGAACTCAAAGGTCTAAGACTTTCTCTATGTACACAAAAGGCCTATTTCTCTCAAATATTGTTTGAAAATCTGTGTTAGTGAGCACTTCTCCTTTGCCGAGATAATCCATCCATCTCACAGGTGTGGCATATCAAGATGCTGATCAGACAACATGGGTGTTGCACAGGTGTGCGTAAGGATGGCCATAATAAAGGCATCTCGAAAATGTGCAGTTTCACTGTATTGGGTGATCCAAAAACCAGTCAGCATCTGTTGTGACCCCCATTTGCCTCATGCAGTGCAACACATCTCCTTTGCGTAGAGCTGATCAGGTTGTTAACTGTGGCCTGTGGAACGTTGGTCCACTCCTCTTCAATAGCTGTGTGAAGTTGCTGGATATTGGCAGGACCTTGAACACAATGTTGTAAATGCTGATCCAGAGCATCCTAACCATGCTCAGTGGGTGACATGTCCGGTGAGGATGTTTTCATCTTCCAGGAATTGTGTATAGATCCTTGCAATATGGGGCTGTGCAATATCATGCTGCAGCATGAGGTGATGGTCATGGATGAATGGCACAACAATGGGCCTCAGGATCTCGTCACGGTATCTCTGTACATTCAAAATGCCATCAATAAAATTCACCTGTGTTCGTTGTCCATAACACATGCCTGCCCATACCATAACCCCACCGCCACCATGGGCCACTCGATCCACAAAGTTGACATCAGCAAACCGCTCACCTACATGACGCCATACACACTGCTGTCTGCCCTGTACAGTGAAAACTGGGATTCATCCCTGAAGAGAACACCTCTCCAAAGTGCCAGACGCCATCGAATGTGAGCATTTGCCTACTCTATTCGGTTACAACGACAAACTGCAGCCAGGTCGAGACCCCGATAAGGACGGCGAGCATACAGATGAGCTTCCCTGAGACAGTTAATGACAGTTCGTGCAGAAATTCTTTGGTTATGCAAAGTTTGTTGCAGCAGCTGTCCGGGTGGCTGGTCTCAGACGATCTTGGAGGTTAAGATGCTGGATGTGGAGGTCCTGGGCTGGTGTGGTTATACGTGGTCTGCAGTTGTGAGGCTGATTGGATGTCCAAATTCTCTGAAACGCCTTTTGAGATGACTTATGGTAGAGAAATGAACAGTCAATTCACAGGCAACAGCTTTGCTGGACATTCCTGCAGTCAGCATGCCAATTGCACACTCCTTTTTGCTTGCGACATCTGTGGCATTGTGCTGTGTGATGGAACTGCACATTTTCGAGTGGCCTTTTATCGTGGCCATCCTTACGCACACCTGTGCAACACCCATGCTGTCTGATCAGCATCTTGATATGCCACACCTGTGAGGTGGATGGATTATCTCTGCAAAGGAGAAGTGCTCACTAATACAGATTTTGACAGATTTGTGAACAATATTTGAGAGAAATAGGCCTTTTGTGTACATAGAGAAAGTCTTAGATCTTTGAGTTCAGCTCATGATGAATGGGAGCAAAAGCAAAAGTGTTGCATTTATAATTTTGTTCGGTGTATATTTATTGTTATTAGGATTATCATGTAATTGGTGTTTTCTTTCTGCTTTAAAAGTTTGTGTTTCTTTAATACCAGAACTGAATTTGCCACAATGGTACACACTGTACTTATATACTGACTGTACTTATATAGCACTCAAAGCGCTTTTCAATAAACACATCACATTCACACACATTCATACTATCTGCAACTGTACATCAACATTCAAACACACAGTCACAGCAATGTGGGGGTCAGTACAATTGCTCATCGACACTTTGACACAACGTTTCAATGCAGATTGGAGGAACTGAGGATGGAACCACCATTATTAGTGGAGGACCCACCCCAACTCCTGAGCCACGGCCTTACTGTACTTCATGAGTGTCCCCGATTTGCCCAGCCATACTGGATTAAATTAATCAGATTGTATAAAGGAAGATTATAGCTGCTCTGTAGGTTAGGGTTTACAATAAGCCACAGAGAGGGTGCTGGTTTAAATGCAGATTAACAGTGTTGGTTAGTGACATTTTTCTTGCACCAGCATAGGTCACTGAGTGTAAAATGCACTCTGCACAGGTGGGCACAGGTTATGATGTCAAGCATATGTCCTCACATGCCCTGGGAGGGAGTGGAGTCCTTTAGGTAACATATTGAAGACAAGTTTGTCATGCTGTTTGTGTCCACCAGAGGTCTCTACATTACGATACATTCTTGTCAGTCTGGATGTTTACTTTTCTTCTGTAATGCTACAGATGGGTCTTTTATGGTCGGCACAAGGCTACTGTTGTTTAGCCTGTTAGTGACTTATGAGTCATGGGATATGTATAATAATGTAAAAGCCAGCCAACAAACTTAAGGTTCAATAAAATGAAACTCTGATTAACATGTAAGGCTAACAATAATCCAAACAATTTACTATAATTAGCTGAGCAAAATAAAGACAATTTGTTGCTAAGGTGTGATGCATGTCATAATTGAAATTACAAATTGGTGAGAAAATAAATATTACATTCCAGACTGTCTGATATAAACAAATCTGTGCAGGAGGGCTCAACATGCACCACAAAAGTGAGAAATGCAGTAAAGATTACCTTGGTGGAAGTTTCTTGATGTTTTCTACGATGACGATGTTATGATTTTTATTATAATTAAAGAATACAACAGTAGTTTGATGTCTTGTCATTAAGCAGCTATAATTTGGAAGTGGTAAGCCGACAGCCAACTTTTTATTTTCCTCATCAATACAGAATTGGGCAGGTCACCTTAAACTAGATATTAAACCAGATATAAAATATGTAAAAGTATCAGTATTGGCAATACCAGCCTGGATATAACTTGGTATCGGATTGTAAAGGAGGTAAGTGGTATTGCACATGACTACTTGGTGGCAGCAGAGGCTGCTAGTTTCTGTTGATCAGAAAAACTACTAAATAGGTTAACATTTCCCTTGTTTTCTGTCTGACTGAGTCAGCTGTCCTGGTTTGAGGGTGGGTCTTGTAAATTTGCAACTGGTTTTGAACAGTATCAGCAGTTTTTCTGTAAACTGTGTTTCTCATTTCCTTGGTATTTGAATGAGCCCTGGACATAGTTTTTGGGTAATTAATGGAATTATTACTTTGGATTTATCTCAGTCAAAGAGTACACTATCTACATTTCTGCTTTGATACAATCCTCTGCAGTTTTGTCCGTTAAAGCCATTTAAATGCTACTGATGAATTACTCCAAACTGTCTGTCAGGATTCAGCACTAGAATATTTAGACGACCAGTTTGCAGAGCAGGAGACTCAGACTGGAGCTTTGGAGCAGATTCCTACCATGTCAGCCAGATGATTAAGTCCCAATGTGAAGCTGTGTTTTCCTGCTGCAGCCTCCTGGTTGTGTCTCAACACCAACTGCATGTTCTTCTCCCACACTGCTCTCCTGAAAACGATCTCGGTCTGAAACACAAACACTGACTGAATGATCTGATGGTGTGTGTGTGTGTGTGATGACAAAAAAGGGAAATTAAAGTTTTTTCCTACATGATTATCATAAACCTTGCTATGTTTGATTTTCCATTCTTCCCACACTTTATTTAAGGCAGATGAAGAGTGGCCGAGGACCAGAAAGACCAAGAGCAGCACAGCACACAAAATGTGCATCCTGCAAACAAACAAAAAACAAAACAATGTAATTCTTACTAGAACTTAATAATAATAGAGTAATATAATCAGTTAGTTGCTGATTTGTTGTTTAAGTCATTTTTAATTCCAGTTTTCCAATTTGTCACTTTTTTTCTCTTTTTTTCCCAGTGGTTGGACAAAATAAGCAATTTGAAGACGTCACGTTAGGTTATGGGAAATTGTGATGGACATTTTCCAGGATTTCATTACAATTTATAGGCTACTTAATTGTAAATGCGAGCTCAAAAATGAAATGCCCCCAGGGACTGATGCTGCCTCTAGATGAACAAGCTGACAAGCGTCCTCGTGAAATCTTTCAGCTGTAGAAAATATTCATATATGCACGTTAATCAACATTAGAGACTGTTAAATGTGCACAGTGCTTGCCTAGTCTAGTCTAAAACATACAACATACAACATAATATATTGCTTTTAAGAGTAAACACAGTCATGATTGCTGATACTCAACTGCAGAGAGCAATGTGCAGCCTGTAAAACTTAAATGTGAAAGCTAGATAAGAATTTAAAAAGCTTCCGGCTGTTTTCTAGCATTGCAGACTTTTTAAAGGCTATGTCAATCTCAAAATGGAGACATTAACCCGTTTCACTGTAATCTCTGAGCTTCTTTCTCAGCATATCTTTTCTACTCTCTGATAGCTCATTTATCCACACGGTGTAGCCATTAGATTTGACAAGCAGTTGATCTCAACTTAGAATATCAGCCAAACAGTCTGAATGCATTATTATATATCTAGAGAGAGAAATAGTTTACATTTACCTTGTTGCAGAATAAAGAGCAGGGCTATTTTGTCCCGGCAAGAAAGTGCACACGTTTTTAACGGACCAGAGAAAACTTCACACTTAAAAGAGGAAGTACAGTTTCCTCATACACACACTGTTGTTTTTTTTGTTACTCAACTCTGTCTTTCAGTGAATCTGCTGTCTGGTTTGTCATGTGAGTCTAATTTACAACCAGCTGCAGTAGCTCAAAATACCCTTCCAGTACCTTAGGTGGAAGTGACAAAACGTACGATAGAAGTACATGTAAATGAAACTGCTTGTGGAGGAAAATACATGTAAAACAAATCAACTTTGGAGAGAGATATTTAGTGAGGAATTGAGAAAGAATGTGGCAAATCCATTGATGATTTGTGATAATGAAACTGTGATAAACTGATGGAAATAGTGTAGTTTTAACCATCTATCACCATTTTCTAGTTCCGTATTAATCACTTCAATACAGAATTTTGTTTGACATTGACACATGGGCTGAGCTTGTTATTTTGCAAGAACATTAAACCACGTTAACACTTGTGCTGACAGAGTCAGACTGAGTTTGTGATGAGAGCTGCAGTGAGTTTGACCTTTGTGAGGAAAAGAAACTTCACAGCATTAAGGTTCTTCACTTTTAGACATACTGGATTTATAAATAGGGACAGTTTCGTTTTTGGGATGGATTGGAGGTTGGGGGTGGTTTAAGCTTCGGTTTATTCTTGGCTAACGTTTGTTGCTTTATTGTGTGGATTCTTGTAAATTCTTGCCCAAAGGTTCCTGTTTGTGTGAGAGGTTGTGGTGTGAAGTTGTAATTGTTGTTTACTTTGCTTTAGTGTCAACCTCCTCCCCCGTGTCTCATATTTACAGCTGCTTCTTTGCGTGGATATGTTAACACATACGGTAAAACAAACAAATAAACAACAACAAAAAGACACAAAATGCACTTTAATCAGGAAAAATCAGTTTATTTATTTCTTTAAATTAAAATGTTTGAATGCAAAGTTCTTGCTGTTGATGATTGTGCCACTGATGGAATATACATTTTTAAATAATGTAATTAAAATTTTTTGTAATGTATAAAAACATATGCAGCTACACTTTCCTTATTAGATGACAGAAAGAACTAAAGAACTGGTGTGCTGGTGTATTGTCTTTGAACAAAACGTGAATAAGTCAGTAGAGACAGAGCGGGTTGTTATTGTTGTTGAGAAACTTTGTGCACCCTGTTGGCCTATAGGTCTTTAAAGGAGTGGTCCAACATTTTGGAAAATGTGCTTATAGACTTTTTTGACAAGAGTTCGATGAAAGATTGTACTTGTACAATGCTTGAATGTTAAATAAGAAGCTACAGCCCACAGTTGGTTAGTTTAGCTTAGCATTAAGATTGGAAACGGGGAAACAGGTTGCCTAGATCCATCCAAATGGTAACAAAGTCTGCCTACTGTATGTGTTGAACTATCTCTTGGCCCAGAGCAGTGTCTTGTCATTGCTTAGAGGTTACAGAGACTTCAGGAAGTTACTTCACCAAGCAAGGAAATAGTCTGACATGTAAGCCCTCTGCCACTGAGAAAAAAGAGAATTTCCCACAAACACTGCAGCAGTCACCACAGCAGGGAGCAGCAATGACGACACACTATGATGATAAAAAGACAGGATATTATGCAATTAGGAGCTCTGATTTGGCCGAGGCTGTAATTGGCGCTATCCTCCTCCTGTTGGACAGAGATTCGCTGATGAACGCAGGCTCCCTGAGGCACCAGATGGTAAGGTCCTGACTCAGCACCGGCTCTTCTTCTGTGGTGATCACGCACCTTTTGTGTCAACACACCTCATAATGCTGCAGCTGAGCAGAATTTTACTCAAATACCTGATTGTTTTTTAAACTCTAATTTAATCTGCAGTGAGTGTTTTGCTAATTAAACAATAAGTTGTTTGAAAAATACAATTAACGAGGGTGTAGTGAACGGCTAAATCCCAAATGTGGAACTGCACAAATAAACTGACATCTGTTATTTTTATGAAGCCTTATTCAAGTCTTTTACAGACATGGGATGAGATAAGAGATCATTCAGTCACAGAGGGGAGAAGAAAACAACGTCGAACCAAACCAAGATAATACTACTGAATTACTAATTATTATTGTGATCCTAGAACCGAATCAGCTGATGTGTTCTAAAACACCATTTGTATGCAATGTCAATGTAAGGAAATGGGACCGCTGAAAAACACAAGGATTCATGCATTTCTATGGATTGTTGTCTGATCATCCATTGAGTTTATTATTGACAGAGAATATGTGTCACTCTTGTTGGACCTTGTGAGGGAAATCTGTGAAATCCAACCCTGCAAGTGTGGCTAAAATTACATTTCATACTTTTGTCTGGTAACCAGCATTTTCTGTGACCCCAAACTACAGTTTAACCTATTGTGGTGAGGTTTAAACTGATTAAAACCACAACAGGTTTTAGTTTCCATATCAGAGCTGCAGAAACATATTCACAGACTTAATCAACTTCCTCACTTAGTAGATCCTTATCCTTTTCTCAGCCTGGTCCCCAATTTCAGCAGTCTCTCTAACCAATCATACTTATACTACTGTACCCTTGGTGTACCCACTACATCCTTAATTATGTAATTCATGTGTAATTTAGCTGTAAAAGTTAAATAAATGTGTGACTATTCATTCATAACTTGTACTGCATAGGCATTGCGCGTTAACCTCTTGTTTTATCTGATTAAATTTTCGTTTCTCTTTAAAACCCCAATTTTTATGTGTCTATTTTTTTTGCCTTAAGTTTCTTTTGTGTGGTGTATTGTATCTTTTTGTCTTACAGTATGTTCAGCACTTTGTCTCCTTGATGTTGAAACGAGCCACACAACTAAACCTGCCTTGCCTTTCTTTGCCGTACACCGTGGGACTTTATATCATCTGTAGTTATTTCCACAATGTTATATTGTTGTGTTCCATATTTCATTATCACTTACATCAATATTAATATTAATGTTGTTGTGTATATGTGACATTTCCCCTCACTTCAGTACATTTTTTATTTCCTGGTTTTGTTTGATGAGGAACAAGCCGAGCTGGGAGTCTGATGTGAACATCAAAAGAGAGAAGCTGGGTGAGTTGCCATATTGGCATTCATTAATACTCACAGCCTAAAGTGACTGGAGTACACATTCAGGGTCATAGCCTACTCAATTGCATGCTACAAAACCCTTCTATGTAGTAATTGTGTCTCATGCGCCTTTTAAGATATGGTTGTTTTTTTTTATTTCACATGCTCCCAGTGCCACCGTTCATTCAAGTTTTGTAAATTTGTCTCAGCGACGTAAGACATAACAGAGTTCACACATTAGGGTTTATTTGAATATATATATATGTGTATATATATATATTTTTTTTTACACATCACACAGTTAATGTTAAGACATGTCAGTATTAAGATCCTGAAAGACCATAAAGCTGAAGAGATATTCCTTTATAAGTGTCTGTGCTTCAATTTATTCCCATCTGGTGTTGCTCCTAAATCTCTGTGTTTGGCTGACCTGTGTGCCTGCCTCCTGTCATCCAGTGCAGTGTGCTGGATCGAGTCCAGGAGCTAGTGCATATAATCCCCCAGCATGCACCAAGCACCCGCGCGTCCAGAGCCAGGTTGTTGTTGCCATGAGGACAGTGAAGCAACAGGGGAACCGAGCTGCAGCAACGCGCTTCCTCCGGAGGTTGAATATTTCAGAATGGGAGGATGAAGCGATCCTCTGATGATATGTCTGTCTGCCTCTCTCACATTCCAGGTTTCATTTGGATGTACTTTTGAGTAACAGACAGTTTGGAGGTGGACCTGATACACCAAAAGAGATGTACTCTGCTCTTTGAATTCTCGTTGCTTGTATCAACAATTTATCCAGAAGCCATTTCAGAAAAAAAACACTTGCTCTCTTGTGTGTTTTTTTTACTGCAAAATTGTGAAAACGGAGCTAGCACAATGACAAGCCCTTCAGACTGAAGAGACGGTGAGTTACAATACTTGATTTTCATTTTGTCCCCCACAAGATTACTGTAATACTGAGCCTTTTATAATACCAGCCATTGTATTTGCGCTCTTGAAGCTGTCAGGCCACAGTAAATAACTGCAATTTCACCTTTTTACGCTATTTTCACTCTCTAGAATGTGCGCTCCCAGAGGAGTTCAGGAGGAGTCAGCCTCCATCATTCACTGCTCTGGGGAGCTGCTGTCATCACCAGCAATGAGACTATACAGTTTTCCCCAGATCCATACCCATAGCTGTGTCGAGATGAAATTACCTCCTTTAAAAATGCGATCTTAAATACAGTAAGAGGTGAAATCACCCTGATTCACTCAGAGTGTGTCTTTATTTGCTGAGATATTAGACTCTCTAGGTGGAGTTTTCTAGGTGACCACAAGTTTAGTGATTAAGTTTAAAATCATGAAGGAACGTCACTACGTCATTATGTCACAGTTGGTCGGTGTGTTTTAGCAAACCATACTTTTATGACCTGTTCAACCTTGGTCATTTTTACAGACTACTTGCTTTGCATGCTCTCATTCTTGTTTTTCCGTTAAAAGCAATGATGTCTGTTTTCATGGTCATATGGCATGTCAGTATAAATTGTTGCAGCAATTATTTTTGGAGTTATGGGGCATTATGTGATTACTGATCACAATCTGACTGTAACGGGGCATTTTATTCCCAGTTACAGTTAATTTTCAAGCAGTGTTATGCAAGAGTTAGACCTGGACATACTGTCCACAAATATATTTTCCTTTTACTTCCCCCTAGTGGTGGATTTAGCAGAGGTTCAAATGAAGTGAGAGCTTTCGATCTCATCTGTAGTGGCAACCATTCCTTGTGACATTTGTCACATTATCATAGTCCCAGGGTTGAATTAAACCCCTCTCACTCTGGATCTGGGCATCAAGAAATAAACTCATAATGTAAAATGTGAAGTTCAGACCTTGTTCTACCTTTTGCTGGAGCCAAATAGGGTTTTTTTGTTTTATTGTTTGCTTTTTTTAAAGTGGCCATATTTGAGGACAAGCACAGATATCACGGGAAATATGTGAATATTACTTATATTAAGTATTAAATCGACCAACTGTTAGCATATTTGTATTGGGTGGCTACACAAACCTTCTTCTTGTGACATTAAACGTTTTATATATCTTAGATGTTGCACCTTACAGGAAATCATGCAAAAGGATATAGACCAAGAGAAAAGCAATATGATCTGTGCTTCACTGGGTCAGATTACTATACCCCTTCAACAAAAAAACTAAATCCTATAAAGTTCAGGGGTTTTGTCCCAAAACAAATTCACATTAGCTATGAGGAATATTTAGTCGTAAAGACCACCAGACTTCCTTGCCAACATTTTGTTGCTAAAGGTTTTTACCTTGTTTTCCAGTTGAATCAGTCTGTGGTATAAATAACAGAATATTAAAGACTGAATGTAATAAATGCCGTAAATATGTGTTCCTCTGACATTATAATTAGCCCAGAGAGAGATGATCTTCATAATAATGGAGGGGACACAGCATTAAGTCTCATGCAGTACAGGTTTAAACTTTTTCCCTATTCCTGCTTTCAAACAGCATTAATAAAACAAAAAAAGATTGGGTTGACAACCTGTTCTTGTTTTTTTTATATATATATTTAATCATTCCTGTTAAAGCTGGCAAGTATCCACAGGACAGGAGCATCTTTGATGGGGGGTGAAAATAGTTTTAGTCTACAACAGCAGCCAGCCTTTATTTAACTATGAGTTAAGTCAAGTTAAGTGTTATCACTGCAGAGAATATCACCCTCAGCATAGGGGGTTATTCTTGGCCTTTGAGAAAAATAATAATCTCAAACTCAAGGCCCACTTACTATCTTTGAGGAACTTTCAACTGCCTCTGTTGGTGGTCTGTAAATTGAGGTGGCTTAGGTGTATATGTGTCAGGGAGATAAAAATAATTTAAACCTGCAAGAACAACAGTTCAAGTGTGAAAACAGCCTGACTGCTTAATGAAGGCAAAGAAAATTGAAAGGAAGTGAGCAAGAAAACTTTATTTATATAACACAACAGAAGTTACAAAATGCTTTACAGGAAGAAGACAAGATAAGAGAGGACGGTCAAGAAGAGAGAGGAGACTATATATATAGTTAGAGTTATTTGGCTTGTCCGAGGCTGTTTCAGGATGGATGACACCATTGATACCTCTGTAGCTTATGGTCTTGGATTATTGCAGCACTATAAACAACATAAATATTTAAACAGAAAGTCATTGACATTCACGGTTTGAGAAAGATGATTCAGCATCACCATCTGACAACCCTTCCTTAGATTTCTGTCTTATTTCATCTTCAGTATCTGTAAGTCTACAAAGAGAGGACCCTCTGTGAGCAGCTGTCTGGTTGTGAAAATCAACTTCCTGTCAACCAAAGTCACATTTCTCCCATTTTTACTGATGAGATGTCAGTAAATATGACCCCTCTCTCTCTCCTTTCACAGCTGTCTCTCTAACTCTCTCACACACAGGCAGGCCACCAGATGTTTGAAGGGATTGGCGTCCACCGATGGCTGTGCTGGGGAGCTCTCTTCCTGTTGGCTGAGAGGGTGTCATTAAGTTCTGAAACTCCCTGCCGCCCACAGCCCTGCCGCTGTACAAATATGCTGCTGGAGGTGAACTGCTCTGACGGCCAATTCACCACAGTGCCCGACGGTCTCCCACAAGACACTAAACTACTAAACTTAACACATAATAAGATCAAGACTTTGGTGCATCAGCAGTTCCAGACTTTGACACGGCTTCTGGACTTGGATTTGAGTGACAATATTATGGTAATAATTGAAGTGGAGGCGTTTCTCGGCTTGCAAAGTCTGATAACTCTGCGTCTCGCTCGCAACCACCTGAAGATTATTCCTGTAGGAGCGTTTGCTGGTTTGCCAAAACTGAAGTTGCTAGACATAAGCGGCAATGAGATCCTTGTTTTTCTAGATTTTACCTTCCGTGGCTTGGCTGCTCTGCAGTTTCTTAAAGCAGTGGGTAACGACTTTGTTTTCATCTCTCATCAAGCTTTCACTGGCTTAACCAGTCTGCAAGAGCTGCACCTTGACGGCTGCAACCTCACCGCTGTGCCGACAGAGGCACTCACACAGCTTGGTGGGCTGAGAAGTCTTCATTTTCACAGACTGGGCCTCACCACGCTGCCAAACTACTCTTTCCGTCATCTAGAGCGTCTCAAGGAACTTGTCATTTCTCATTGCCCCTGGCTGGAGACTCTGTCAGGAAACAGTCTCTTCGGCCTAAATCTTACATCCCTCACCATTATACACTCTAACCTCAGTGCTGTCCCGTACATCCCTTTGCATCATCTTGTATATCTTGTATATCTTGACCTTTCTTTTAATCCAATCACCTACATTCATGGGAACCGGCTTGGAGACTTGCTCCGGCTCCAAGAGCTCCGTCTGGTGCGGGGATCATTGCTATGCATTGAAATCGGAGCCTTCAGGGGCTTAGCACATTTCAAATTGCTTAATGTGTCTAGAAACCTCCTCACCACACTCGAGGTGGGAGCTTTTCATTCAGTGGACACCCTAAAAACTCTGGGACTTGATAACAACCCACTAGTGTGCGATTGCCGTTTGCTGTGGGTTGTGCGAAGACGACTACATCTGGACTTTGGTGAAAATACGCCGACTTGCACTACCTCGGTCCAGTTGCAAGGCTGGAATTTCCTAGACTTTACTGAAGCTGAGCTCCCAGGCCTGCTCGCATGTCAGCAGCCTCGAATTCTGAACCGCAAACCTCAAGAAGTGAGAGTAGATCAGGGACACACGGTGGTGTTTTATTGCAGTGCTGAAGGTGACCCTCTGCCATCTGTCACCTGGCTAAACCCACAGCTAAAACCTTTATCACCCATTGGTAGAATACGAGCTCTTTCTAACGGCTCGCTGGAGGTTCGCTATGCTCAACCTCAAGATAGTGGCACTTATCTTTGTGTGGCATCTAATGCGGCAGGAAATAACAGCCTATCTGTCAGCCTGCATGTCCGAGGCTTTCCATCATCTTCTAAAAACCCCTTTCTTCTTAATGGCTGGTTTGCCTTTCCCTCTGCCTCTCCAGGTGTAAATGAAAATGAGCAACTCCCATTTGATGTCAAGACGTTACTGATAGCTGCAACCATTGGATTTCTCTCATTTTTCAGCTCTGTGAGCATATGCTTCATCTTTATGTTTTTCTGGAGCAGGAGTAAAGGGCAAATAAAGCACACGGCCACAATAGCATATGTGCCACGAAGCACCATGTCAAGTAGTAACGGAGGGACAGGGAACTATATGGAGACAGGCAGGTTCACAATGAAACTAATATGAGTTATACAAGTTTAAAACTTATATATATCCCCAGTTGGTTTGACTTGGTACATTAAGGGCTTATAAATTGCAAAATGTAACTTCTCAATTTAAAGTATTGAATTTTGCATGTTAACTTGTATCCAACAGCGGCTGTTGATTAATTCATTTAAATGTGAGCATGTTAGCAAGTGCTTATGTTGCTTACATACAGTACATAGCGCTAGTATCGGTCCTTCAGACATTAAGATGATTTAAAGTTACATTTAGGAACATCTAACCAAGAGATACATCATTTATGAGCTTTATTTTTCATGCCTCATGTCTCTTTTATGAGACAGAAGCTCCACTAAAACATAGTCTGAATGTAAAGCAACCAAAGTAAGCAAGATTTAACAAGCATAATGCATGTGATATGTAGAGATGTAAATTCTTCAGTTAATTGTTTGTTGCTTATATTGCCCTGGTTGAAGTTTAGGCCTATATATAGAAGCAAGGACTTAGTTTATAGGTTCGCCTGGTTGACAAATGGTTTATTTGTTTGTTTTGTTCATTTGGTTTCTGAAGAACTGATTAAATAGTAGACTTATTCATTAAAATACTCATTATTAACATGATGGATGATAGCTATGAGATAACTAGAAGATATAATAGGAATGTTATCCTTATATTAAGGTTAATGTACACAAAACTTTCATGTATATAGAATGTAATTTCTACTTAATTTGATTTTTTTGCTTGTATTCTAATATTGTCAAATTAATGTACTCGTTATTTTATGGATGGTGTGGAATGTATGTTTTTTCCTTTATACATTTGCTTTCTAAAAAACATAAAATAAAGTGATTGTGCTTTCAAATAAAGTCACTTTACATTTTTTGTTTGGTTCTTGGTCCGAAATATAAATGGGTAACATAAGTAGCAGAATGCATTGTGTTTGCTATGTGAGTGTTTTCACTGTGCACAATTTAAAGTAATGTTTCACATCACCAAATAAAGTCACATAACACTTCAACACTGTTTTAATTTGAACATAAACTCTGGGTAAATCTGTAGCAGTGATCTGCTAAAAAAGGACCATATGCGTAATGTTTTCAGCCTTTTTGTTGTTGGATTTAGAAATTAAATTGATATAATGTACAACCTCATGGAGAAAAGGTTCAAAGTCAGGTGTTTTGCTGCTGTATTTACAGTTGTCATTACAACTAATTACATTAATTACAAAGTAGTAATTTGTAAGGAGCAATTGGATGCAGTGTGAACTGTTGGTGCCACTAAAACTTACACACTGAACCTTTAAGTAAAAGCAGTGTAATTATATCACTTTGTGTCTTTGTAAAGTTAATTTCTATTATAACAAGCCGATAAACAAGACTTACAATATGATACTGTTCATCACAACTGCCAAAGAGAACTTGTAGATATTGTATAAATATTAAGTTAACAGCAATTTCATTTTGAACATAGCGCTGTAACGTGGCTGCTCTGTCTGCACAACGTTAGCCCGGAAGTACATCAACTGCTCCGGATGTGTTGGTAAGCTAACAGAAGGCAGCGGCTAATGTTAGCGGTTAGCTGTGTTTTTAGCTTGTGTTACCACAGTCATCTAATAAGGAACCGTTTTCAGCACATTAGCGTGGCTTTAAAGCTTATTCATATCTTTAATAATTATGGACACCAACAGATAAGTTAATTGAGTCAGCGCAGCGAGTAACGACGAGGTAGAAGAGGTCCCCCAAAACAGCCTATCACGGTTAAGCTAGCACAACACTAGGTAGACACCTTCCTAGCCAGACGTGAACGTTAGTTAACAATATTTATAAATTACAGCCATGACACTGGCAGTTGGCCGAGAACCCAGAAAAACTGCGGGTAATCGCATGTCAAAATTACTGGATGCTGAAGAAGAGGACGAATTCTACAAGACAACTTATGGAGGCTTCAACGATGTGAGTATCTTAACCAAACTGATAGAGTGAGCTAATATTAAGTTAGCTCCCAGCTAGCTTTAGCTTGTCTCATGAATGCAGATTGAATTAACGGTTTCATTATTACCCAAAAGGGACACATTGTCAAATATTAGCCTGTAACTGACCTACAGGTCTCCTTCACAACTGAAACATATTCCTGGGGGATTTGTTTCTAAGGGACCTTGTTTGATTGTTTAACTTACTTAACGTTAATTAGCACGACCAGTCCTAGTCTGACAGGGACAGGCATCCAAAACCCCCAAAATATTTTAAAGTTTTTATGCGTCGATTGATCGAAATAATTACCCAGAAACAAAAAATATTTATCTGTCAATTTAATCAATATGAGAAGCAATTTGTTTTCTGTATGCAATATTTATAAGTAGCCTAAATAGGTAAAGTAGTTCATTTGTTTGAGACAAGAGTTGTCTCATATTTAGTCTTCCCTCGTTGATGTAAGTGGGGTGCAAAAAATCTTACAATCATCCCAGTGTAACAAAATACAATTCAACAGTGATGCTAATCAAACCACAAAGTTAAATCAATGGCTCAGTTAAACAGGGTTTTTGTATTTTTTGCGAAATTTACCTAATAGTCTGGCAATGGAAGGTGTGTTCATGTACATTGCAAAGTCTCAGCTGCATTTGAAGATATGCCAATTCAACTGTATAGACGATGTAGATGATATTTAAGGTTGTGTTCATCATGAGCTTTTCAGAAATTACTCTTCAGACTGCAGGTTTGAGAGACTTTGAAAAATATCCATTGTTTGCCTGTGTTCCTCAGTTTTGTGAGTAAAGGCTTGTCAAGTGTGCTCAAACCCATAGTAAGAGGAGAAAATGCATACAAACTCTAAAATTCAATAGATTAACAGGACCTCCAGCATGGAACGGATACACCAAAGGAGTCTACAAAATGTGTCTTTAGTTAAGGCCTGCATCAGCTCTGTTCTTCAAATGCACCACACCAGTGTGATTCATCCAATACTGTGACCATCCAAAATATCCTGGCCCAGTCCATCTTAACACCTAACAACTTTGTGAAAGCCGGATGAGAGTGCCAGCCTTTCCTGCGTCACACTCAAAGAGAGAAGAAAGGCTCTAAAGACTTTGGGCCATATTGTGTGTCAGAACATTACACTCTATTATTTGATATTGCGGGCACTTAATTTAACGCTTACATTTGAAGATACTGATTTGTATCCTCAATTTGCAGTCTAGCTAAGAACAGCTGCTGGTTCAAGGGTCAACTTGTGTAGGGGGTTTGGCAGCGGCAGCTCTGGCAGTTGTGACGTTAGTCTTGGCTGAGGTTGACAAAAGCAACTAGATCTCAGCTAAATCATAGACAAATCCTTTGACGCCTCAGTCATTTGCGCTGGCACTTTAAAAAATTTTTTTTTTTAAACAGTGTGACCATGGCTGTGCACATACTTAAGTTTCATGGCTAGTTGAACTTATAATGTCTGTCAAGTATTTTCAACTCGTGACTGATGTTGGTCTTTGTCACTACAGTTTGTTTATGTTTGCATATGTTGTCATGGTTTTCATGTCATAATAAAATACCTTTGCAGATTTTCTCTTATCTGTGCACTTTAAGAACAGATTATTTTTCTTATGCTGCTTTGGAAGCTTATGAGCTAATTTCCATGTAGCTTAAAATGACCCACCTATTTATTTGTGAATTTGATTACCTTCCATCATAGTTTATGTTATTGTACATAAGGCGTTGGTATTATTTTGTCTAGCCCTTGTAAATACACTCCCTGAGACTGGCTGGTGTATCATGTGGATTTGTTTGATGTCAACACAAACACATAAAGCTGCCTCTCTGTATGTGTTCAAGTTGTATGTGAGTATTCGAAATAAAAATAAACCCGCTTGTTGTAAGATTCTCCTTCACTAAATCTCATAGCTTAATGGTGCCTTGCTCAGCATACAGTGGGGAGAACAAGTATTTGATACACTGCTGATTTTGCAGGTTTTCCTACTTACAAAGCATGTAGAGGTCTGTAATTTTTTATCATAGGTACAGTTCAACTTTGAGAGACAGAATCTTAAACAAAAATCCAGAAAATCACATTGTATGATTTTTAAATAATTTGCATTATATTGCATGACATAAGTATTTGATCACCTAACAACCAGTAAGAATTAATGACAGACCTGTTAGTTCTTCTTCAAGAAGCCCTCCTGTTCTCCACTCATTACCTGTATTAACTGCACCTGTTTGAACTCGTTACCTGTATAAAAGACACTGTCCACACACTCAAACCTCTCCACAATGGCCAAGAGCAGAGAGCTGTGTAAGGACATCAGGGATAAAATTGTAGACCTGCACAAGGCTGGGATGGGCTACAGGACAATAGGCAAGCAGCTTGGTGAGAAGGCAACAATTGTTGGTGCAGTTATTAGAAAATGGAAGAAGTTCATGATGACGGTCAATCTCCCTCGGTCTGGGGCTCCATGCAAGATCTCACCTCGTGGGGCATCAATAATCATGAGGAAGGTGAGGGATCAGCCCAGAACTACACGGCAGGACCTGGGCAATGACCTGAAGAGAGCTGGGACCACAGTCTCAAAGAAAACCATTAGCAACACACTACGCCGTCATGGATTAAAATCCTGCAATGCACGCAAGGTCAAGCCAGCGCGTGTCTAGGCCTGTCTGAAGTTTGCCAGTGACCATCTGGATGATCCAGAGGAGGAATGGGAGAAGGTCATGTGGTCTGATGAGACAAAAATATAGCTTTATGGTCTAAACTCCACTCGCCATGTTTGGAGGAAGAAGGAGGATGAGTACAACACCAAGAACACCATCCCAAACGTGAAGCATGGAGGTGGAAACATCATTCTTTGGGGATGCTTTTCTGCAAAGGGGACAGGACGACTGCACCGTATTGAGGGGAGGATGGATGGGGCCATGTATCGTGAGATCTTGGCCAACAACCTCCTTCTCTCAGTAAGAGCGTTGAAGATGGGTCGTGGCTCGGTCTTCCACCATGACAACGACCCGAAACACATAGCCAGGGCAACTAAGGAGTGGCTTCGTAAGAAGCATCTCAAAGTCCTGGAGTGGCCTAGCCAGTCTCCAGACCTGAACCCAATAGAAAATCTTTGGAGGGAGCTGAAAGTCCGTATTGCTCAGTGACAGCCCCGAAACCTGAAGGATCTGGAGAAGTTCTGTATGGAGGAGTGGGCCAAAATCCCTGCTGCAGTGTGTGCAAACCTGGTCAAGAACTACAGGAAATGTTTGATCTCTGTAATCGTAAACAAAGGTTTCTGTACCAAATATTAAGTTCTGCTTTTCTGATGTATCAAATACTTATGTCATGCAATAAAATGCAAATGAATTATTTAAAAATCATACAATTTGATTTTCTGGGTTTTTGTTTTAGATTCAATCTCTCACTTTTGAAATGTACCTATGATTTAAAAATTACAGACCTTTACATGCTTTGTAAGTAGGAAAACTTGTTCTCCCCACTGTATATGCATATCACAGAATTTAACTTAACTACACTAACCTAGTTAGCTTCACAATTGTGACAAAACACCTGTATAAACTATAAATGTATAACAAATAGTCTAACATTTGGACATATAGAAACATATAGAAAATCTTGGGGGCAGTTTTGCCTGTCGTACTGACACACCGAAGGTTATTGCATTAATGTGTAATTTATTCTATTGCATAAAGTTTTGGCTAAATTATGCCCTTTTGTTACCTTTCAGGAATCAGGAGATGACGAATATCATGGAGAACATTCGGACACAGAGGATGAGGTAGACAGCGACTTTGACATTGATGAAGGTGACGAGCCAGACAGCGACCAAGAGGAGGATGCGCCTCGGAGAAAAAGTCGGGTCGTCACCAAAGCTTATAAGGTAGAAACAATTATTTCAGGAGCTATCAGACTTTAAACTAAGCTCCTGCATTTAATTATCTTCATCAGTCTACATTCATACCTGAGGTACCTTTTTTAAATGGCAGTGCAGCATAAAATGACATGTTCTTCTTGTGATGGATGAGTATGTTGGTGATGGATTCACAACATGAACACAGAATGAACCGTTCCATTTTTCCTCTCAAACCAAATGTACTAGTATTTGGCTGCCAGCTTGTTTTTTTACATTATCCTGTGAAGTATTTTCCTGAGCACATATGTCACCACACTTGTGGCTGTGGAATTAGACCACCATACATTATTCACAAGCAGGCAACTTTTTGAAATGTTTGGACTCATTTTGTTGGTTCATCATACATAGATTTTTTGTTAATAGGCTTTTTGTCTTTGCTTAATCCAAGGAACCTATAAAGGTGGCAAAACCCAAACCCAAAAGACCCTCTGAGGAACAGAAGAAGACTGAAAAAACTAAAGTGGAGCTCAAAAGGAGGATTCCACTAGAATTCCAAGATTTTGGCGAGAGTAAGATTGGTACAGACGCCCACAAATGCCTACACATTGTTTTCCAATACCTCCCCATATGAACATATTTCTAATATGAATAATATTTGAACAGGATAGTTCGTCTTTAAGGGTGTTTCAGCTGTGTGCTTTAATTGCTCTTTAGCTCGGAAGTCTGTGCGACAGTCTACCAGTGAACACACCCGAAAGACTAATCTGCGCCTGCAAGAGCGTCAGGATGCCCCTCGCAGACGGAGAGGTGCTCACCGTGACCGGCCCCTTACCCAGGAAGAACTGCTGGCTGAGGCCAAAATAACCGCTGAGATCAACATTCGATCTTTAGGTAAGAACACGTTGGTCAGGTTACTCAAATGTAAAGAGAGTTTTGGTTCTGAAATTATCCTAGGTAGAAGGTTATTGCAAGTACTTATGCTCGAGTTTCAGTACACAGTATTATGTTACAAAGATGACTAACACGATCATATGTCTGACTTTATCTGTATGATTTCTGTCTTTACATTCTTCCTCTAAAATAAGCCACATAAATGTTTTAGAGGGGTTTTCTTAGAAATATAGCAAAAGTCACACACGTCATTGCACAGACAGAAAATAAATGACAATATAAATAGTAAATATATTGTACACCAATTTAATAAGCCGAAGGATCCTGAAAATTCCAGGAAGTTGAACAGCTTCCTCTAAACAGATATTGGGCCTGGTTTAGTTTGTCCATAACCTCTCCACAACAGCTGTAGGAGTGTCAGCCTATGAAAATGCTTTGTGACTATATGAGACACAAGTGACGTGTCTGATGATGATATGAATAGAAATTTAGTTTAGTTTTTTTGTTGGAACAGATGTTTCTAGCGTTACTAGTAGTATATACATGAATCAATGTATAGCCCATCTGTTTGGCAAAGAGATGCTCAAAATCATAGTAAGTAGATATTATATAGTGATTCATTTTACTGGTGATTACTAAATAAGTCATGAATATGAATTTACCAATATCTTGTTTCAAGTTGTTTCACTTAATGACAATACACTTGAAATGCTCTGTGTGTAGAGAACTATGAGCGTCTGGAGGCGGACAAGAAGAAACAAGTCCACAAGAAGCGGCGTTTCGAAGGACCAACCATTCGTTACCATTCAGTCCTGATGCCACTAGTCTCTCACTCAGTCCTAAAAGAAGAAAACGTGGATGTTGAAGGGTACTTATGATCTACTACTGGACAGAAACGATTTGGCAGATAGGATGCTGACCTCTCTGAACCATTGTACTTTTTTGTCTGCTTCAGTTTGCATTGGCTTTAAATATTTAATCTAGGGCTGGGCAATAAAACAATAATGATAATAATCACAATATAATTTTCCTCACTAACAATATAACAAATGTTCAATATATCGTCAATAAATGTTTGATTTCATTCATTTGAAACACGAGCAAGTTGGCACTTAATTTTTCCATTAAGATATTTATTTTGTTGAGGAAAAGGCACTGAAAAAATATTGTCTGACCAAAAATCAGCCTTTAAACTTGAAAGAAATAATGATTGGACATTTATTGTGATAATTGAGTATGAATTTTTTTTATCGTGATAACATTTTCGGCCATATCGCCCAGCCCTGATTTAATAATTTTTAGATGTCATATAACAAAACATTAAGTGCTCACGATTAGTACTAATATCATGTGGCAACAGTTTGACCCAAACCAAAAATTATGATAAAAAGAAACCTTGAAAATACTTGCTGCCAAAAAGGCAAATCTTACATCGACCAACAGAACATTTATATAAAAATAGTAATCTGTCATTTTCCCATCTTGCAAAGGTTGGATCAGGACGTCCCTCAGACTGCACCACAAAATCCCACCACACCTTCCCAGCAGCCTGCAGGAGGCCTGTGCTCCCGTACTTACATAACATTCAGTGACGACGAAGCTTTCGAGATGGCCTTTCCACGCAGCGCCCAGTTAAGTCCTCAGCTGCCCGTCCAGGAGGTTTGTCCTGTCACCCACAAGGCCGCACTGTATAGAGACCCTGTCACTGATATACCTTACGCTAACACACGAGCCTTCCGCATCATCCGAGAAGCGTACCGTAAATACGTGGCTGCTCATGGATTTCCAAACACTTCAGGAGGTGTGACCGGACTCGACTCGTCAGCAGCGAAGAGTGCCCGCCAGAAAATGGTTGTCAAGCAAAGTGCTGTGGGAACATAGATTGTTTTCGAAAAACAATTTAGGAAATAAGCCTGTGCTTTTTTAAAATATATTAGTTAAGTTCGAGTGACTTCATTCACTGACAAAAAAAACCACAACCAGCTGCTGTTCAATTTTTTGACTGGGCGACATAAAATTACAAGAAGTAAAAGAACTTAATAAAAAACAAACATTACCAAAAGCAAATGGGTTGGTGCATTTACTTAAACTGCATAAGAGTCTTACTTGTGTTGTGTCTGTGTATAGACATTCATTTTGTACATTAATACCTTGACAAATCCAGTTTGAGTGGATTTAAAACTACAGATTGGTTTGGAAGCAAAGTAGGTCTCCATCTACATAGCATTTAGATTTTTTCTTTAAAAAAATGCCTATTTTACTGTCAAGATATCTTGTTTCTTCAAATGTACATATTTGTCAACAAAAATAAACGTGAAACATTTTCATATTAACGATTCCTATTAACACGTCTCACACATCCAACAACAGCTGCACAGAAAGGATGACTGGGGAGCAGCACACTAAAAACAACTTATTGTTATCAATCTGTAGTTATGATTTACAGCATGTATCACCCTGTCCTCATAATGAAAGTAATTTCATCTGTAATGCCCTGCACCACTTCAAATCCATCTTGAATCTACCCATATGGTGGGATTTTTGTGTCATCAAAACTAGTTTACCCAGAAGACAAATGACTAATATTCAAATCTTCACATTTAGTCCAGCCTGCTTAATGAAATTGCAGGAGGCAGTTTTGGGAAAACTGGGCCCAGGAGTGGATCTGGCAAGTTGTCGTCATGACAGTTTTAATTTATCAAAGCATTCAAAGCTGTTTTTCTTCCCTACTATTGTTCATTGCTAAATTTTAGCAAAACAGGCATTCAAATATGGAACTCTTTGTATGGGTTGTTATTGACAGCAAACATCTGTTTGTTCTACTTTTAATGTTCTTATTTCTTCTTTCTTCCTGTTAAGTTTGACCCTTTAGATGCAGATTTCCACTAACTGCTCACCACCTCACTGTGTAGACAATGGGTGATGCAAGAAATCTGTGTAATGCCAGTCACATAAATCACATTACAGTATCTGAGAGAGCCACCTGGCCAATTTACAAACATTTTTTACATGTTGAGCTGGTCGTGTAGCTATTATAAAAGGTGTTGACTATGGCTCGGGTCTCTCAGTGACTAATACAGCTACGTTGATCCTTTCAGGACCTCAAATGAGGTTTTCTGTAGTCATTCTCTCAGGGTACAATAACAGAGTAACCCTGAACACCACTGAGTGTTTGACTAATGTGGCCGCCCTCAACCCCTCACACAGTGAACAAGAATTGTTTTTCAGCCACAGCATGGCAGTTTTGACTTTCACACTTTAGCCGGGAACATCAACGATGAGGGTGCCGGCGTCACGGCCGAGCGGTGAAGCCAACCTTGAAATCCTTTTGGAGTTTCAGGTACAAATCCTGGCGATCCTGTCTTCATGTCAGTTTAGCCCCTCAGCAGATGGCTCAAGCAGAAATTTTACCTTTGCATGACAGCGCCCACAATTTTGTTTTGACGTTGCTGCCAAAAAAGATCATGTTGCACTCAAGCGGATTTTCTCCTGCTGTTCCTGTAATGTCCTGATGATGTTGAGCAGATCATCTCGCTAAGCAGCAAACCACATCTTTGTTCTGTGTCATCAATAACCAGGTCGTGGACCACAAAAGAAAAAAAGCTCGAGCTTCATTTGAAGTCCTTTACCTGTCAGCTGGTCTTTGATTTTTTTTTTTTTTTTTTTTTTTTTTTAAAAACAGAAATAAATTCCACATGCATGATCTCATCCTACCACTTCCAATATCCTGTAAAACCTGAACGCTGTTGGTTGATAAAACAAATAATCTGATGGTGAATGGTGGAAGTTGTTTTTACAACTGAAAGTAGAACCAGAGCAACTGATTAAGACAGATGGATTTTAGATGTGACAAGATTAGATGATTGATCAATTACTTTATTGGGTGAAATGTAACAGCCAATTTTAATACAATTTTGGTAATCTGTTTGTAACAAAAAAATTTGTTAAACTGCATTTTAGGAAATTGAAATTTTGTTTCCATTTTCTAATTTTATAAAGCGATTCATCAGAAAAATAAGGGTAGAGCAGTTGGTTAATCAAATTGTTACAATTAGAGAGCTGTTCACTGCATTCGGACATTTTGATCAACTGAGAAAAGAATCGACAGATTAATAAATAAATCTGCTTCGCTTCCCAGGCTGTCAGATGGTCTCTGTCATGATAAAAACAATGCTGGGGAAGTGAAGAGCAGAGGCAGATCGGCCACCTGGAAGTTTTCCTGGTGGGCCGTTCGACAGCTTACTCTGTATTTGTCATTTGCTGAGTTGACGGTGACAGACTGATTGTACTTTGTATTAATCACAGACTGCCTAAATTAACATGGAACCACCAGAAGACCAGACAAAAAAATCCCCTCAGACTGATGTGAACAAATGCCACAAATTGATTAATTTTGTTTGGTTTTTGGTAGCAGAATGAATGAGTATTAGCGTTGGCAGTTAAACAAGCAGATAACAAAATGAGTCCAGAATAGGATGAAAGGAAGGGTGGCTAAAAAAAGGAGCGGTGGGTGTAGACACTTTGTCTCAAATAATTTCACATGTCTTTTTATGGCTATAATTGAGCACACTTTGCACGCATACTTTGTCCACACAATAACGCCCCAAGTCAAGCTGTATTCAGCACACTGGTGTCTCCGATTTACAAGGACACCGATTTTCAAGAACGTGTTGCACAAAACCACGTATTAAAGATTTTTGAGTTGCTATGGTGTCACTTTACGTTAACGCCAGTGACAGCAGGAACTAGATTTTAGGGAAAGGGCATTTATTCTATCATGCCTTTTTAATTCTGTCAACCTCAATACTTGTTCTTTGAAAGCAACTGCTGCCCACACACTGTGCCACTTGCTTTAGCGAAGAAGGGAGGAAAAAAACAACACATTAATTCAAAAAAACAAGTTATCCCTTAAAGCGATGGTGATGAATTCAGTGTCAGGCTAAGCCCAGTGTCTCTTCTGGATAGTCGGATATAACGGATGCAGTCAAAAATATTTAGCCGGTAGTGTTGTAGAAGCATTATATTTCTCATATCATCTGCAACAACAGAACACTGAGAGCTTTGTCTCCCACATACTGCACAGTGCATATGGTACCAATTGGAACAGTCTTCAGAAAAGGAAGAGAGGGAACTGCATTATCACTCGTTCTAGTGTGGTAGTTGCCATGGAGACAAGTGTAGGTGGTGTACCGTGCTGTACTCTGTGCTGTACTCCTTCCCTTGTCCTCTCCCCTCTTCTGTTGCCCACCCTCTCTGTTCTGCTATCTGCAACATCCACGTAACTTTCATTCCTTCATATTCACTCAAACCCTTCTGCTCGGTCTTTGTATCCTGCCGGATTTGTTTTTTCATTGAGCAATTCATTTCAGTTAGAGCCCCACACTCGCATTAAATGTATAGTCTGTCGTTTAAAAAAAAAGCAACAAACTGACAGAGCGTTAAACTGGGTTGAGAGCGTTTAAGGCTCTAACTGTTTGTGAATTCAAAAGGTTATATTCTTCAAGTTTTTTGACATAGCTTGGCTAATGTAGCATTTTCTTCATATTCTTTGAATTTTTTGTTTAGATCCCTCAAATTGTCCTGGATTATTCTTTATTCCATAAACTAGTTTCTTGCTGACCATCTAAGTTCTTGTATATGCTTTGAGTCAATCTCTTCTTTTTGCAGACCAGCTATTCTCTTATCAGTTTCCATGGAGATGTGTGTGTGCGTGTGTGTGTCTGAGAGAGAGAGAGAGAGAGAGGGTTGAGAGTGAAAGAGTGGCGATGTGTCATTTCCAGTTTATGCTTTTGTTGTATATTTTTGAAGACTGCATGTGCCGTCCAGTGTCCCAAGTCGGTCTTTGATGCTCAGTATAGTCGGCCATGTTTGCGTGTCCCCATTTGGTTTTGTCAAATCTTTCTTTGCTTCTTTGCTCTTGTTTGGTGTAGCTGGATTATATACTTTAAATCCCAAAAAGATGATCATAGTAAAACCTGAACAAACTCCCAAGTTAAACCTGGGAGATAAAAGAAAATGTGCAGTGGTTCTAGTGTAACCAACATAGTGTAAAGTACAGCCATGTCACAGTCTATAAACGAGTCTATAATCTGTTTTCTGTTTTAGTGCAGTTCATCCTGTTTGTGTATTTTTAACAGTTCCAACCTTTTAATGATTCATTCAGAGGATTATTACCATTTAGAAAAAAAGGATACATTATACACATCTCAGTTTTTTAACCATTTTATATCCACAATTTACGACCCCCCTCGTTTGTGATATAGCAACAGCAGATAAAAAAAAGAAAACGAACCAGGTTACACCTTCTTTATGAGGGATTTACGTAACGCCGTCTTTATATATGCCCACGAAATGATCTATGACACATCAAGGATTTAACAATTAGCAATACACTTTTATGTAACATGTTTACATAGCAGATATCAAAATATAAATGCTTTGAAGCAGAACAATAGCTGGTGCCTCCACACTTCTGCACCATTATGGACGCTGTTCGTTGGACTGTCTGGCATTTTTTCAGTGACCAGAATAAAACTGATTACAGACTATTAAAATACAAATGAGTCACCCACAGGCTTTGATTACTCCTGTGTATGGGCTATTGGGTTTCTTTTATCACAAAAACATCGCTGAGCACCTTTTAAAGGATATGTTCATATTTCTTCAAGTCTGTCTTAAAGCAAAACTCACATAGCCATTATGTGAGTTGAAAGGCTTATTGTTTTTTATTAGTCCTGCTCTGCTCTTTAATTGCTGTGAAGTAGTTCCTTTCTTGGACTAAAGCAGAAAAAATCCAGTCCTCATCCTGTGCAAAAATGTATTCTAAAGTTCAGCCAAAGCTATATGAGGTTCAGCAGCCTGAGTTAGTCAAATCAAGTGTGTATCTTCTAAAGTTACGGCCTTTTTAGTACAAAATTGCATTTTTGTGTTACTATACCTCCACTGCAGCTCAGCAGGGAAATACTGTCCAAACACAAAGAGGGAATTTCGTACTAAAGTCTGTAACTTTGGAAAATACCTTCTTCGTTTGGCAAACTCAGACTGCTGAACTTTTTATATCAGCTTAACTGAAAGGGACACGCCACTGCTGCTATATATGAGGATCAGTTTACTTGTCATGGGGAGCACTATGGTTGCATCATTTCTTTTCTCTAGCTCTGGTGGGAGTTTTCCAAAGTTTGGGAAACCCTGGTGATGTCATAGTTATGTCACTGGTGTTATCTGAATTTAGGCGTATAGACTGATAATTTGTAAAAGAAAGCCTAGGTTGCAAACTGACAGAGTTTAAAAGACATAGGCGTTTACCAGACAAGTCTAATGTGGCATTCAGACCAAACACGAATTTTCTCCTCACGTGAGTATATTCGCTGCAAGTGTTTACACACAATGCGAGAAGGCGATTTTAACGCGATAACATGAATAAACACAACTTGCCATTACTACAGCTGTATGAACCTAAAGTAAACATTTTGCTGTGATTAAATGGCAATAAACGGATCAAACTGATGCCGAAATAACTACAACATGAGGCAGATTTGTTAAACATATGAAATCATGCTTTGTCAGGTCTGTCAGCAAGACAGCAGGACAACAACTTCTAAAATGTTTGTTTTCTGAATGGAGTTTGGATCGATCAGGGCTATTCTATGCTAACTTGGTCACAGTAAAGCACAATGATAGCTGCAGTAAAGTTACAGACACGTTTCCTTAACTCACCAGCTAGTTTATCCTCCTCGCATTCTTTTGTCCAAGTAATGTCCGACAGAGCTAACGACGCTAACAACAACACTGGAACCAGATGTGCACGGAAGCTAGCTGCTGAGAAGCTGAAGATAAATCAACGTTGTAATCCCAAAAACTAAAGTAAAAAGCTAATTTAATAAAAGCAGTTTACTCCGAGCTCCTCCCGCGAGTAAACGGTGTAGTTGTTAGAGCATAATCCAGTCCGACTACAGGGGTTTATTTGTGCAATAGTTGTAGCGCTGCTGCCTGCTCCTCTCCCCCAAGTTTAGCAGCTCTCAGTCGGCCAGCAGATTTTCAATCTCCCGCTCTGCCCGGCCCTCTCCACACATCGCTCTGAAGCCATTCAACTCACGCGAATTCCTTCACGTCGCTTCGCGCCGCCTGACAGGAAATCGCGGCTCTACGCGTCTTTGCGTGGACTGTGTATGTATACTCACCACCTGAAACGCTCAATTCGCTTTTGGTCTGAAAGCACCATAATGGAAGGATGCTATTCAGTTGCAAAATCGGCACGTCACCCGGCAATGTGCTTTTGTTGGCCAGTCAAATACATGCAAATGCACGGTGGATTACCTCATAAGGTGAAAAACGTATTTCTACAGTTTCCCTCGCAGTTGCTGCAATGAAGGAGAAAATCGGCGCTGCCGTGAAAAAAAAAAGGCTGCTAAGCAGTGTTTTGGAGTTATGTTAACAGATTTGTTACACAAACTGGACCAACACAGCCCTTTTTGATGTTTTAAAGATGTGGTATTTATATTATTTATTTTTGGCTTTCCCCCTCTCCTTTATTGAGTTATATACCTTTTTTTGTGCATGTAATGTTTGCAAAGTGAAAAAGCCCATCCCAAAGGGAGTTCCCATCTCCCACAGAAAATTCTGCTCTGAACTGCTTGAAAACAGCTCAGTTTGTAGTCCAGACGTTTCCCTTTCATCTCTGTGACGACACAGGGATGAAAGCAAAATGCGAGTCATATAACGCCAAGTGGCTAGTCCGACAAGCCCTCAAAAACACTGGTGGAAAAACACTGAGCTGCAGCACACAGCTTTCCTCTCCCTTCCAAACACTAGCGACCCTCCAGGCAGTCAATGGACATAAAGTTGTTATTGTGATGTAGAGACAGAGCTCACTTAAAACTTTATGGTTGAAAGATACTTTTGTTACTCTTGCTCCAGTCTATGTTGCTAAGCTGGTCGGCAACATGCAGGTGAAA
This sequence comes from Micropterus salmoides, assembly GCF_014851395.1. NCBI lineage: Eukaryota > Metazoa > Chordata > Actinopteri > Centrarchiformes > Centrarchidae > Micropterus > Micropterus salmoides. Next base: position 17,071,902 of record NW_024040817.1, on the reverse strand, counting down.
CGAAGCAGTGTTTACCGGCTTCTCATTGGCCCGCCCTTCTCTGTTCTGATTGGCTATTGTGCAGGTGCAATTCCCAACAAAGATCATTTAGAGACAAGATGCATCACTCCAGAGCTAAAACAAAGCCTTCACACACAGAGTGAAAAGAGGAGCTGCAGCAATGTGCAGTATAACAAAAATATGGTGTTTTTTGAAAATTAAACCATGTAAACCTGCTCTGGTACAACCCCTAAATAGGATTTTGAACCTGAAAATGAACATAATACCACCTCTTTAATGCAGGGCTGATTTCAGTCTGAATGCCCACTAAAAGTCTGGACATCTCCTTATCTGCTGCTCTGATTTTGATCAATATTTGCAACCAGTGTGAACAGGAGAAATTATTATAACTACCAATAACCTATATGTAAATCAGATCTATCCATGGCCAGATTAGTCTGCGAGGGGCATCATGCCTATGCAGAAATATTACAAATTAATTCAGGAATATGAATCATGTAAGCACAGTATCCACTGAAATAATTAATTAATCATAAATCTACATTGTGAATCTCTCGGGGCCTCATGATTGGGTACTAAAGCGGGGTATCTCATCATGTCGATTGTGCATAGTATGACACTGCCCAACAAAATTAAGTGAACACATACATCACACATCAGATGACGTTACAACTGTCAATGGAAATCAAAAATCGCCAACCGATTGAGGGCTGGGTTTGAAGTCACACTGAAAATCAGAGTAAAGAAATTGAAATCACAGGCTGATCCAACTTGCGTGACTTTCATCACGGCAACTAATGATGTGACTCAGTAGTGTGTTTGGCCCCCACATGCCTGTTTGCACTCCCGACAACATCTGGGCATACTCTTGATGAGATGTCGAACGGTGTTCTGGGGGATCTCCTCCCAGACCTGGATCAGGGCATCAGTAAGCTCCTGGACAGTCTGTGGCATTACTTGGTGGCGTCGGATGCAGGTTTCATGATTCTCAATTAAATTCTGGAAAACAAGAGGGTCAGTCAATGGCAGCCTTTGTCACTGAGTAACTGCCTACACTCTGGCCACTAGGGCTGCAACTAATGATTATTTTCGTAGTCGACTAATCGGTTAATTATTTATTTGATTAGTGAACTCACAATTATTTTTGTCACCCCCTAACCCTAATTAAACCATTTAACTAATTAAATATCTTTCAAGTGATCTCCAACACACAGCCCAACTACGCTACCATTAAGTGAAGAAGGTTTACTATTCAGAATGAACACCAGTATCAATGGCAGAGGGAAATCAGAGAAGACAGCGTAGACTACTCCTATAATTCACTGATTAACGTGTTTGCTAACACAACTAAACTAGTAAAAACAAAAAAACATTAGGCTGTTAACCTTTTTCTCAGGATACTGTTGGCTAGCATGTGGAGGTCTGTGCAACCATCCAAGAATATGGCTTCCCAGACCATCACTAACCCACTCCCAAACAAGCCATGCTGGATGATGTTGCAGGCAGCATAAAGTTCACCACAGCGTCTCCAGACTCTAACATCTGTCACGTGTGCTCAGTGTGGATCTGCTCTCATCTGTGAAGAGCCAATGGTGGACCAGCCAATTCTGGTGTTCTCTGGTGAATACCAATCAAGCTGCATGGTGCTGGGCTGTAAGCACAGATCCCACTTGACGACTCTGACCCTCATTGGACAGTTTGCACAGAAACAGGCACACCAGTAGCCCGCGGGAGGTCATTTTGTAGGGCTCTGGAAGTGCTCCTCCTGTCCTCCTCGCACAAAGAAGCAAGTAAGGCTGCTACCTGCAAAACCATTCCCTTTTTGGGGTTGTCTTGCTGTTGCCTCTGCAGTGCACCTGTTGTCACTTTAATTTGCACAAAAACAGGTGACACTGATTCACAATCGCTTATGCTTCCTACCTGGACAGATTTATATCCCCAAGGTTTAATTGACTTGATTATACTGTTATGATTAGCCAATAGTTTTTGGAGCAGTGTATTTTCCAAAACAAGTTACCAGTGACCACATTCCTACAGAGGGATCTTGTTACCAGAAATATGTAATGCCAATGGCCAGCTGACACACAATAAGCTGATTTTACCATCCATTTTGCCACTAGTCTGCAGCCGCTGAGAGCAAAGTCTTAATAAAAAGTTGTTTACCTGAAATATTACTTTGAATAGGCTATGTTCTGACAGGTCCCAAAACTATAAAAAGCATCGAATTCCCACTCAATGTCGGCTAAAAATAAGCTGAATTAAACATTTTCACCTTTGTGCAAACTTGAGCCATAATAAAAGCGCAACATCCCTTCTTTAAGAGACGAGTCTGTGTGATAAAGGAAGCACACTATATTAAAGTAACTTAAATGAACTTTGTGAACCTCATTCCCACCGTAATTATTCGGCGCAGTGGGCGGCCAGCCGTCATCCTTTGGTTTTATTTTCGGCTGTTACAAACTCCAGAGATGGTGAGCCTACAGCGCGAGGCGGACTCGCCTGCCTTTGAATGCGTTGGTTTCTGTTTCTGTCTATCTTACGCACTATCTCCGCCCTCAAGGGAGAGACTTCTCCATTTACCGAGCACCTTTTTTCAGGCACCGCCGTTAGATCAAAATTAGGTGTGACGGACTGCAAGAGAGCAAAGGACACCGCATCAATTTGGAACCGGATCCCCCCCCCCCCTGCTGTCCCTCCTCCCCTCCTTATGAATTTCTGGATTATGGGGACGTCGTTATGCCACACAGACGCTTTCCAAGATTAAATCACCGGAGCTGGAAGCAAAGGAGCACGTCAAAAAAAATGTGCATGAATCAGATATTGCTCAGATGCTGCTGCACATCTCCGGGATTTCGCCTGTAAATACCTCTGGGATGTTTATTTTTATGCTTTTGTGCTTTTAATGCGCGCGATGTGCAGTAGGTTCGTGTGCTGCCCAGAGTTGGCATAGCCCACCTTGATTATTATCTTCATTTTAATATTAGTAATCGGCATGATTAATGTGCAGCGTGCAGTAGCCTACTTATAACCATACAGAATCCGCGCTGTATCGTTGATCTCTGTAGAATGTTAATATAAGTGAAAAACGAGGAACTAATTGGCTCTGTGGATCGTTAGACCAAACGCGCTAACAGGAGTTCATATTATTCCCTATATTAAAGCGACGCAGGGGCTGTTTGAAGTCACATGTGCCCAGACCAAACAATTAAGATGACAAAAGCCGTCCTCAGAAGAGATTCTCTTTATTACCGAGGAAACTGCATTGGGATCACATCTCTGTTCCTGGATTGTAATAGAGTTGGAGGACAGGGAGCAGAGGAAGAAGAGAGGGAGGAGAAGCAGAGGAGAGCTGCTGAGCTGCACAACAGAGCCACTGCTGATAGGCAAGCTTTGGCTTCAGTGATGGACTGAGCTGACGGTGACGGGACCCCTGTGACAGCCAGCTTCACTGCTTCCTTCACACTTTACAAAAGGCATGTATGGACACACTGCAGCATAGGCGAGAACAGGAGGAGCTGCCCACCTTGAACACAACAAATTGGCCCTAATGATTAAATTACAACTATCTTCTCTCAAAGAGGACAACACTGGCCTTTCATTTGAAAACCATCTCTCAGGTCTGCACAAACTGATTCTTCCTTGGTCCCCAAAAAAGCAAGTAAACCTGGAACCTCAGTCCCTTCCCAAGTGCCCTGGAAACCCACCGGATTCAATCCGCAACTGCAGATGTAACTAAGCTGCTACGATTTCGTCACCAGGAAGTCCTGTTTTTTTGGGTGAGTTTTGTAAATGTGTGGGCAGAAAGTAGAGTGACATACACACAAAATATCTATCCCATCTCACAGTGACGTATTAGTGACAGCTGACCTGGAGAGGCTCACTAGTTGAGGTGTTTGAGCTGAGCGTCCCCCTTACAGCCTGAATATTTTTCAGCAGCAGGCTATGCCAGCTGTTAATACAACTAAAACTCATCAAAGTTGCTCAGGTGTCTTTCTGAGGCTTTTTTTTAAGGTGATGCATTGCAGGCTGAATGATCTGTGACTTCACAGTGATGAGTTCAGTGAAAGTGGGACATCAGCACACAAGTAGAACATTTAAGATTTGCCTAATGGATTTTATATAAATACCTGTGCCTAAGAAACATGTTTTAATGTGTTTTCAATGATAACATTTGGTTTTACCATTCTCCTGAAAATGTGGAGGCTGTTTAGGGAATTTGGCACAAAAGTGATGGGATTTGCTTGCTGTACCATTTTCTTTTGTATGAAATGCATTTACATTGGCACTAACTGCTTTCATGAATTGTTATTTGTGTAAAAATAATAGCCAGATGTCACAATAGTTCATATAGTTGTCTTACATGCAGGATGCCCCCAGATGCATTTTGTACACATAATAATGGAGATCACATTACCTGTAATATCATTGCACAAAATGCAACACGTGACACTGGGTAGAATATTATTTATTCATATAGTCTATTATCAAGATAATTTTAAATAAGGTCCCTGCAAACTCCCCCAAAAGGTGAAGACAGTGTAAGGATCTGGTTGATTGACACTTCGCTTCTTTCAAGTCTGCCAGACTTTTCTTGCTAATTTGCACTAATTTCACTGATACCTGTAGTTTGCTAATTAGCTGTCCCTGGGTGTTGCACATTGAACACCTGCACAGGCTACAGGGGTTCTGAGAGCTGATCATATGCTAATTTGATATTAAAAGCTAATTATTTATTTCAGTTACATCAGAACAAAGTTGAAATGACACAATGGTATTTTATTACTTATTATTTTAGAAATTATTTAATCATTTTGGCTTTCCCAGTTTATTTAACTCTTGGCTTGATTCAGTTTACAGAAACAGAATTGGTTCAAGTGCAGTAGTGTTTTGGTTAAAAGAACTATCCAAAGAGTGTCCCACTTTCACTGGACTTTGCACGGGGGTCTATGTGTGTGTATGGACAAATAGATGAATAAAATCAAGATACGTTTGTGTGGATTTTTCTGCTGTGACAGTTCCTCCACCTCAGCTGGCTAAAACTGATGTACTTGTAGATTGGAGACTTTGTAATGTTGCACACGGATGATTGCAAGCCACTATATTGCACTGCATACCCCATCTTAACAAAAAAAGTATAATGCAGTGGAGCGAGAGGAACTTTAGTTAATGAAATGTAAGAAGATAATAAGATAAGTCCAGCTCACACTGACTCATTGGCCCTCACAGGATTTCCTCATCCTCCTCCATATGAAATGCCTATAGGATATGAGCTAACTCCTACATCTCGTCATGGAATTATTTTCTTAGTTTTGTTAAAATAGAAAGGCGAGCGTTATTACGACAACATCTATCAATCTTTGTTGGTTCCTCATAAAATGTTGAGAATCTGGATACCTTGCCTCTCTGCCAGTTGTCAGCTGGGAGCCTGACAGCTGGCAAAGAGCTAATACAACTCCGAACACCAAGTTTCCGTCATAATTCTGCTGCTCTTCAGCCATCAATGCAACGCATGAAGGGGGCTTTCTCTTGTTGCCAAGGACAGAAAGACTTTGTCATCCAGTTTGAATGTAGGGACTCCTGTCAGCGAGCTTCTCTCCTGCAATCTCCTCAAATTGTTTTCTTTTGCTTCAGGCCATGAATTTCTTTGCCATTCTCATTTTTTCCCAGCAACTCAACAGAGAAAACGCAAGATATTTTTACCCTTCTGGTAATTCTCCATCCTGAGCCTGTGCTCTCACAACAGTCAAACGACGTGCTACCTCATGATACTCAACAGTTCTCTTATGGAACTGCCTAAGAATCGTCTCCTCATATCCCCCTCCTCTTAATCTGTTCCTACACAAGAGTTAGCCACCTCAGATTTCTCATTTAAGTGGGCAGCCTGGCTAGTTAGCATCTCATACAGCTGTGAACATTTTTTTTTTAAAGATAGATGGATTTCATAAGCTGGACAGTCTCTGTTGAAGCTGGCATGTCCCCTGTCACAAGAGAATAATCAAATGTTGAATGTTTTCCACGTTTTCCAAATGTCCTTGTTTGGATGACAGTTAAAATATGTATTGGCTGTTTTTTTGACTGTTTTTCCCACCTTTCTTCCTGAAATTCCAATCAGCGAACAAGGAATAGAAAACATGGGGATTAAGGCACTGATCTGTCGGTAGGAACGCTTATCAATTAATCATAATAACAGCTTGTGGTTAAGCAGCATCATGACATTTAGCCTACAAGGCTATAAAGGGCTGCTATGATAAGTTGAATGTTACTTTTAATAAGCAAGTATATATTATTTACTGTAATTTAAGTATATAATTTACTGTGGCCTTCAGATTTTCTCTATGGTGAGTGAAATTTAGAAGACAGTAAACCTCTGCTACTATTTTTTGTAAAAAAAAAAAAAAAAAGACAGAGACATTTCGTGTGTTCACATCTGCACTAGCCCCAGATTATGCTTCCCATGTATTATTGCATTTTAGTCAATCAGCTAAATATTTCTGAAAGATAAATCCCTGATCTGACCCTGAACGTATTTCCAGAATCCCCAAAGACTCTTCTAACCATTTAGATGAAAAAATATTCCACCTGCTATTAGCTTATTTCCCAAGATGCAGCTTTATTCCCTATTCCAAAGCAAAACTGTGGCTGGAAGTTCAGTTTCTCCATGTTTGTTTTGTCAACCAAAATTATAATGTTCGTTTGCATCTTTGGTCATACTTGTCTATATTTAAGCTATTATCCTTGATTTCTTATTTACATGCAGAGTAACGTTTATTTTTCTTGTGTTGTACCAAAGAAAAAGCTTGTCATTGTTGTTGTAAATGACTATTGGTCTGTCAATCATATAAACTAAAAAAGACAAAACTTGTGTCTGTGCCATATAGCTGCATGGACACATCTTCAAAGACGTGGCTGCCGCATCAGAGTCAGTTTGGGTTGGGTGGTCAAGCGGAGGTTTGCTGTGGCGGACCTGGAGTTTTAACCCCAAGTGAGTCAGTTTAGCGCCATACTGGTGGAAGTCTTCTTTTCACTACTGTCAACTGTGTCTAACTTTTACAGCCTCTTCTCCAGTCTGTCGTGGTCCAATAAGATTTTTCTCTGTTATATGTTTTTATATGTTCCCTTTTTATATGCTGTTTTCTCTGAAATCCATCGACACCACTGTTGCCAATAGTTAATTGGAGGTTTAACATACATTTCAGCCTCAGCTTTCAGACATTCTGCTCTTTTTCCTCTCCCATGGCTTTCCAGTCCTTTTCAGCACTGTGAAGCTTTACAAAAGTACCTCTACATATTGAGGATTTTTTTACCACTCAGTCCTCCACCGGAGCATCACTCACCCTCTGAGCCCTGCTTTGTCACACACCCAGAGCTTTATTTTGACATCCTCTAGGTTTGATAGCGCTATTTGCCTTTTACTCCGTCTTTGATACGCTCAGAGTCTTCCTCCTTTCTGTGCTCTCTTTACTTCCCAAGATGAAAGCAGCCATTTCTGCTCCCTCCAGGGGCAGGAATAGAAATAATTTTCATTTAATTTTTCAGTTAGTTAGCGCAGCATGTAAGTTATTGTTTAATTTCAAACATTAAGACCTAAACAGTAATGTTTTGAAGTCTTAGAAGGAAACCAACAAGAGGCGGTTCATTTTGTATCCCCTTATTTTCAGCTGTGTTGTGTCTGGTGTGATAATACAGAAGTATCTCCGTACAGTCGGTGTTAGAGCTTCAAATTGCAGCTTGATCTCTGATTTCATTTTTGCAATTTTCAGCTGCTTTACAAGCACAGCACCATGATAATGATTCTAAATACATTAGTAAAAATGAAGGTAGTTTGATGGAGAGCAGTGCACAAGCTGCAAACATGTTCCTATGGTAACTAGGCCACACTCCCCTTGGCTAGCTCACACACACACACAGGCAGACGGACAGGCAGGAGAACAGCGATACTTGAAATCACACATGATTGAGAGCACCTTCATATTGCTTATTTGGGTTACTGTTCTTTTCCCCCACTTGAAGGGTATTCACATTTTACAAACCCTGCTGCTTGACTTCGAGAAATTGTGGTTACATAGCAGAACACTGGAAGTCTTTCTTTTTGTTCCTCCAAAATGTATCCGTCAGTTTTCAAGCCGATCTCAGGTTCTTTAGCGTGGCTCCCTCGCGCCCACACTGCCCCTGCTTCCTCAACCCCTCCACCCACCTCCACTTTCAAATGCTGAAGCTCTACCTCTTCTGTGCATTTTACATTTACTTGATTACAGTGCTGTTTCTAAACATAGCAACGGAGTGGCTCTGTACACAGTCGGAAGTGTCCCATTTTGCTCAACTTTGCTTAGCATAAACCCAACAGCCCATGTTTTTCTTTGTCTGTTTCATCATCTTCTAATTAAAGTGCTATTATGTTTTGAGTGTATATGTTGAAGTCATAGTGGAATTAGATTGAATATGTTAACTCCTCCAAGTTTGTGTCTTTACTCAAAAGGGCGCTTAAGACTGATGTTTATTCACCTTGCATTTAAACGCACCAGCCATCGCAAGACACAAGTTTGTTCCATCAAGCAGCTGATTCTCCAAATGTGCGTGGCATTTCCAATGTCATTCTGCGTTTTGTAAATCCCTGCTCACACTTAAACCGTGTAAAACCTCCAGGGGCGAAGCTGCCGGGTTGTCAAACAGCCACAAGGTTGATCCAGCAAGGGTTTGCTTCTGTCAGTCATGCAGGCAGATTGTTTGGACAGCTCACTGTTAATGAATGGCCTTAACTTTCTACACACATTTCCGCCGTCTGTGGTTTTTAAACGATGAATTATGAAGGCACATAAACCACCTTTGGCCCAGTGTACAAGTGCAAGCAAGTGTGTAAATTTTGATTATTTAAAGAGCGACTTAACACCCTGTTTTAGCTCAAATATGCCCTTTTATAATATAAAAAAGTGTGCAATGATCACAGTAGAAATAAATTTGCTTTGTACTTTGGGGTCATAGTGCAAGGCGATGTCACAGATGTTCCTAAAAACTTTTATTTATTTAATTTTCAAACACATTGTAACAGTTAATATTTATTTGTTTATATGCACACATAACAACATTTTGATAAGGATATCTAAAATTGTTTTTTTAGAGAATTGTGGACCACATTTTACAGTTGAAAAGTAAACATTGTTTCTAAAAAAACTCAAACATATCTTAGTCAAACTATATTATTTTTAATTTATAAACTGCATTATAAAATGCATTTAGGCACTAGAAATAAACAGTTTAATACAAATATAACTTATTTTGACCCTTTTGAATAGATACATACAGTCCAAACTATGTTGGCAGAACAGATAACATAAAATAGAACTTAATTTATTTTAATTTATTTAAGGGCAGCAGTTGCAGTAGGAAGTAGGAAATAGTACACAAATAAAATATCAATTACGTGTGCAAAGCAATGTAAATATACAAAATATAAACAAGGTTAATGGTAAGGATCATAAGTTGCTCATATCTGGAGTTGCTTCTTGGTGAGTTCCATATGAATGAAAAGTGGCATAGTAAAGTAAGATGAGCCTTTGCCTCAGCATCGTGTTACTGGTTGCAGAAACTGTGCTGTAATATGTTGATCATTTGTCCAAATGTAATAAACTTAATTAGCATTAATTTGATAACAGTTTCCCCAGCGTTTAACCACAGCTTGATATGCACTGTTTATGACGGTAAACAGTGCACATGATCACAATAGCATTAAATTAGGATTTAGTTAGTATACCTTGACAAATTGACTTTTGTCATGGACACATTGGAGCTGTCGGAAAAATACCAAATTCCCAGCCATAATCACCATTTGGTTGTTGACATGAACAGTATTTACTAGTCGGAATGTGGCAATTACTGAGACTTCCATATGACATGAATGCGACATCTGCCCCAGCAGGCCTGTCTGTGAGTCACCAGAGGCTCATTGTCAGATGCTGCAGACCAGACATAATGACATCGTGTGTGTGTGTGTGTGTGTGTGTCTGTGTGTGTCTGTGTGTGTGTGAGAGAGAGAGAGAGAGAGAGCGAGAGAGAGAGATATCTGTTACTGGACAGTCGCAATGAAATTGAGCTCAGCTCCCACTCTCAATGCAGTGAATCGTAAGGCGTAAATCATGTAGCCCTCGTAACAGTGAAGAGGCCTCACCCCTGTGACATAAGACAAACTCACTATGACACATGTCAGAGAGTAAGTAAGTAGTTTAAACAATGCAGATTCTCATCAAGAGTGAAAATGCAAATGATGATCAGTAAAAGCATACATATGGCATCATTTCAAACTATACTTTCGTGTCCATGCTAAAAAGTTCTACATGTAGTGATTTGATTTAAAAAAAAATACAACGTAATGCTTTTCAGCATGTTTATTTTCAGCTGCAGTTTGAAAAGTCCCCGTACTCTATAAACCACCCTGACATCTATATGCTGTCCCAGCAGTATTCTCTGTGGGAATTTCAGTCATAGCTGTTTCCTCCAGACGACACAGACATCACTTGAGAGGACACTCTAACTTTAAAATAACTTTCCGAACAAATGAAACTGTGTGAGGCTGTTAACAGTTTTTTAATATGTGTGAAAACTTATTCACATTGAATCTTGAGCCTTTCTTTTTGATAACGTGCATCTGCAAGCCAACCATCAGGCACTACTTAGGATTGTATTGTAGTACACAGATCCAATTTTTCTCTTCAGATGCCGATTCAGATACACAAACCATGTGTGCGTACAGATGTGTAGAACTCACTGGGATCATTTTCAGCCATGCTAGCTCTGTGGCGCTTTGGAGGGCAATGTTGGTCTGTCAGTTGTTTGCACCACCATTTTGATCCAGACTGAAATATCTTGACAACTATTTTATGGTTTGCCATTAAATTTTGTACGGACACTCATGGTCACCAGGCGACAATTCCTGATGAATTTGGTGGTCCCCTGACTTTTCCTGTAGCGCCACTATGCTTGACATTTGTGGTTCTACATGAGATGTCCATTGAAAGAATAGGCATTACATTTGGTGCAGATATTTATGTCCCCCTCAGGGTGACTTGCTATCACAGTCAGTGATCCCCTGACTTTTCACCTAGCACCATTATCAGGTCAAAAGTTCAACTGACATTCCCATCATCCTCAGCTGTAGAGTAGCTTTAGTACAAATTAGCAGTATGCTAACATGCTAAACTAAGATGGAGACGATGGTATACATGAAATTAGCTGAACATCAGTACGTTAACTTGCGCTGTGTCCCAAATCCTTACCCTCCCACTGATTCTATGTGGTGTATATGCTACATATACATTGTCATAGTGTGCTTTTATATTAACAAGAAGTGATGCAATACATGCAGTGCTAAATGTCCATCAGTTTTACTTAAAAAAAACAGAAAGCAAAGGTTTTTATTTTTTTACATGTTTCTTGAGCTGCTTCACCACCACCCACAACTTATTTTAATGTTTTCCCATCTCCTAGCCACTCCTCCATTATCTTGCATTGCATTGGGGGACAGTAGTATCCATCAACAGCACACTCAAAAATCAGCTGTATTTAGTATACATTCTGTCCGGTTTGAGTATAATTCATTTTGTCACTTTTCCAGTGTGAACACACTAGCTTATATACTAAAATCATGCTTAGAAGTAGTATGGATTTGCAGTACTTAGGATGTCGTTGTTAGGGTGCTGGCGTTCGCATTCAGCTCAAGCCATTATTGTGCCTAATTACAGCCTAACAGAGCCGCTAGCATGGCTGTGACCACAAATAGCACCATGGAACTGTGTTTCTGAAGTGTCGTCTTGTTATGTAAGATAACACGAGGCCAGGGATAGCCGTGGTGCTAAAAACTGAGTTGGTGGCCTGCTGGGACTGAATGAATATAACTGAAAGCAGAAGTACAAAGTTGTTTAATGAAAGTGATGAAGTAAACATATTTTATGTGGATTGGTCTCGTCAAAGTATAGCAAAAAACTATTTTATAGTTAGTATGTGGTAGGGCTGCTTATGTCGTCATTAGTTTAAGAAATGGAACCTTGTATCTGTATACTGCATCTTTTTTTTTGCTATAACAAAAGGAATCAATCATGTGAAAAAAATATATGATTTAATTTCTTAAAAAATACAAAGTTTACAAATGTGTATTAATAGAGAGATATATGCTAAAGGTTGAGTATGTTTCTCCAACACCCACTCATAGTCTTCCTCTTTCTGTCTTCCTCTCCCTCTGTATCACAGTTAGCTAGAGGCTGTTTCCACCCACACACTCCATCCTGACAGCAATTTACATTCAGAATAGCCCATGTGAACACATCCATGTGTTCTAAAATGTCACGTTTACTTGGAGCACCGCATGATGCAGGTGACCGTTTTAGTCGCAGTAATGTTAAAAATTGGATATTCCTCTGCGGGGTCATTCAGTCAATTTGATGTAGCTTTGCTTCTGAGAAGTGTCAGCATTCAGCCCCCAATGTGACAGGAAAGGAAACTGAAATATTTGCTTTTGTCGAGGAACAGTCCCGCCCTGTGGGCAGCAGATAGGTCTGATCAGTTCACTCACATGTGTGTTACCAGAAATACAGTGTTGTGCAGCTTGTTACTTAGTGTTTTTCATCATCTTTATTGTGCAGTTGTGTGCCAATATCTTCTACAGTTCAAGTAGAAGCCCTTGGAATTGTTTCCATGGATACCAAACAATTAGCTGGGATTCAGAATAGAACCTGGAGAGCAGCCGATTTACAGGCTTTGGGAGCGAAGAAATCATAGGATGACAGAGTGTCTTGATTCTCTGCTGCAAAGGGGGGAAAACAGCTCCCTTGGGTAATAGGTAATTAAAAAAAGTCATGAATATCAGCATGAAACATAATCACATTTTTTTTACCTTTATGAGACAAACCTATAGATAAATTAGTCGAAGATTCAATAGAAGGCCTGATTCGACTCCCAATCTCACAGTCGAATCTACACAGAGCCATTATGAAACGAGGATCATACCATTTTGGCTATGTGGGGGTGCTCAATGTCTGATTTTACATAGAACTACTGGTTTTCTCCCAATAAATTAATGTACAGCTTAAAATGATATCAACATATAATGCTGACAGCACTGGTGATGTGCAGAGTTGTGCGTGAACTTTGCCGGACATTCAAATCATTTATCACCATTGATGAACCACACAAAGAATATTATATATCGTTTTTAAACAGTACTTGGAATAGACCTGTGAGTACCCGCAACGGGCATATAGTTGTTGGCAAGTCAGCGGACATGCACAACTCTACACAAGCCCGATGAATGGCAGGCGAGCAGAGCAAAGAGAAAAGGCTCAACAATAAGCCTCAGTTTAGCTGGAAATGTACAGTGTAAGATACAGTGACTAATGAGACTGCAGCTCTGCAGCTTCTCAAGATTAAAGCGGAGCTACCGTGTGTAACCCCCACCCCCAACACACACACACACACACACACACACACACACACACACACACACACACACACACACAGACACACGATTCAACTATCAGTCGACTAATCGATGACAATTCTGATTCGACAATGTAAATCCTTTGTCGGGGACACCACTACATCCAAACTGTATATGAATAAAAATTGAATGTGGCTTTATTGTGCAACCAAAAAAACCAAGTAAAGGGCCCTGCTTTACCTTTACACATGCTTCTTTCCCCCTTATGTTGCTGTCATTACAAACCCTGGACTTTGTGTAGCTGGACACTGGAAATCTGATTATCAGACTGAATTACCATTTTGTTCAACGTTAACTTTTTATTTTTATTCAGACTAACATCATGTTAACGGAGTTCTTGTTAAGTGTGTGTTCTTGTTATTTTGTGTTCATATTTTGCCCTAATCTGTCGTTAGCGAGGGACATATCTGACCCACCAGTGTCATTTTCATTTGGCACAGATGCTGCGGTAGTGGTTACTACAGAGAGCAGTTAACTCTTAAATTGACCTGTTTCTTTGATCAGTGTGAAAAACTTAAATTTGTTATTTATGTCACTAATATTTATGAATGTAGCTAGGAAGCTAACTAGCGATGTTGGAAGATGACGTCCCCATTCTTTATCCTGCCTGCTAAACCCTGATTGGTTGATTGTTTTAATTTCTGAAAAAATTGGACATTTGGGCAGCAATTCAAAGGTCTGGAACCATGCTAGAAAACTGGAAAATGTTTCATAAACGTGTGATTGGAGTGACATGGAGAGTATTTGCCTTCATTCTGCTGTTTATAAAACCTCTCTTGCATATCTGTGGCTGTGTGTATAGAGAGATAAGGACTGTGGAGTAATGTATGGAGTATTCTGCTCCTGTTCGCTGGCCTCATCTTTGTTAGCCAACACACGGCCATGTAGAGAAAGCATCACATCTGATTCCCTACAGATAGAAGTCTTTGCTTTTATAGATTCACCACGATGTTGCAGAGTTTGCACAAGCCTAAAGTCAGACGAAGACTATAAGGTTCAAGATGACTCAGCACAGCAGCTTCTTTCCACTGCATAGGAGTCCAATATTTTTTTTTTGCGTAATTTCCACTGGCCTTGGTTTCACAGTGTTTTCCAATAGAAGTTTGTTCTTAGTGTTTTTTGGAGGCTGTAGCTGTCTGTCCTTGTTGCTGAGCTTCACGTACACCTACTATTCTGCATTGTTGATTGTTTGTGATTATTATGTCTTTGTCATGTTTTTAAAAATACTATTTCCCTTACCATATGTGTCCAAAGCAGCTGCAAGGTAATGACACAAGCTATGAATAAGATAATCTAATAACTTTAAAATGAAATGTGGGTTATGACCTCATAAAGGGTACAAAATTATATTGTACTATTTTGTGATAATGTAACAATAATATCAACAAATATTACTTAAATAACTGATTTTTTTACGATTCAACATTATAATTACACAATCTGTTAAGCTGTTATACCCTTTATGAAGTTATCATGCAGTATTGTACTAAGGTGTTTGATTCCTTTTATGACCTATTTCAAAGGACATTTTGTGTCATTAAATCATCACACTTCTGTAAAATTGTTCATGTTGCCTAATGTTTTAAAATCTCACGTGTTAAAGCACTTTGTAAGAAAACACACACTCATTCAAACGTAATATCTCTCTGTTGCTGCTTTTTTTTGGTGCTATTTTGACTCCCCTTACACATTTTATCCATTCGTCACCAAATTTGGTACAAAATGTATTTGGATGAGCTCAAAAAGTTTTAAATATTTTTTTTCATGATTCCATACAGTTTTCTCAATATTGGCTGCCTAATTTAGATGAGCACAAGTACATATAAACTCTGAGCAACCATACCACAATTTGATGGAAATTTACTCAGCAACAGCCCTACAGCAACATGATACATTAAATGGCCATAACTCAGCAGCCAATTAGTCTGACTCACCTACAGTTTGCACAGTTCATCCTCAAAAGCCTTATATTCCCAGCATTTTGGTATAAAATCAGCATGATCTTTCATATAATGCATTACAAGTCATACATACAAGTCATTATATATATTTTGATGCTGTGCCTGTATTCAAATGCAGGACACAAACTTATTAGAAAAATACATTTAGGCAATTGTCCTTTGAAGTTGAACATCTGTATTTGTTGAATAGGTATAATAATGTAATATCAGATGTTGATGTCCTTATTTATCAATATGTTGTTTTTTTTGCTGCACTTCCCTAATAGACCAATCTCGCAGGGCAAGTTTTGCCTCTGTAAGACAGTCAAGCATGGAGACTCCTCCCAATGCCACCCCACAGCCCTTCAGACAGCCGGTGAGTACAGTAAGGTTTGTCACGCTCTCCTGATGCAAGTGTATGGCATATGTGAGCTTACTGCCTACAAAGAAAACACGTACACATTGGCGTTTTTGGGCCTGGTCCAATATTGTAAATTCCCACTAGGGAAGCAAAGCCAATGTGATGCTTGAAGGAGAGTTTACTCCTTCATAGATACATTTTTGTGCATAAGGTTTCCAGCTGAACCTGCCGGTAAATGATGGATATTTCTTATTGCATTATATTCCAACAGTTGGGGGTAGTGTTTTTACTCGGCACTGTATTTTATTCTATTGTCCCCTGTCGCATTTTCAGAGTTTTCTCAATCGAAGGTTGAAGGGTTCCATCAAGAGGGCCAAAAGTCAGCCCAAACTGGACCGAACCAGCAGCTTCAGACAAATGATTTTGCCCCGGTTTCGTAGTGCCGACCAAGAGAGGTAAGTAACTTTTGCTGTGTGAAGTGTTCATATAATTCAAGGTAATAACAACTGTCTTCTAATCCAGTGTCACTGGGGGGTTAGAGCCTATCTCAGCATGCCTTAGGCAAAAGCCAGGAAAACACATTGGACAGGTTGCCAGTTTATGACAGGACTAATAAATATATTTCTACCTGAGTGCTTAAGTGTTCACAGTTCACCTGATATACAGGCTATGAAAGACTGGAGAGACCATGGTTGCAATTACTTATGTGTTTTGTGTGATGTAACGAGATTATGATGCAGCCTTGTCTCGCCCCTCCCAGCTCCAGGGCACTTGCTCAATACTGTCCCAATTAGTCACAAAAACATGGGAAAATAGGGTCCAGGATGCTAAACACCAAAATTACCCTTTAAGTCTTGGACACTACTCAACCATCAACAATCAAATCAGTTCTTGCTTGGATGATTGAAGTGTCGCTTTGTGTACTGGGTGTTACTTCAGTGGGTTTCCTGTGACTACCTTACGCTAGAATTGCTTCTGCACTTTTGCTGCCACATGTCTTTTTGAGCTGCAGAACATTTCTAACATCAATACCTATATTCAAAGTTTCCTCCTACTGTAGGACAATTGATTGTGTACTGTAATGTAGTGTATAGTATAGTGCACTGTATTAAAGCAGATCGTTGCATTTGTTGCTGAGGGTTCCAGTAATGATAACTGTTATGTTCCTATTTCAAGTGTGAAATTGCCGTGATTGCATCAAGTGTTTTTAGCCTCAAATTTGGTGCTAGGATGGATAAACTCTGTCAGTAGTTTATCCATCCTACAACTAGTCTGTCAGTCTGATACTTTGGTTCATACTGAAATAAGCAAAACTAGATGTAAGTTTTGAAAGATGAAATATCCCATTGTTCCTTATATAAATTAAAAACAGAGTTCATAAGCAATATAACACATCGTTGCTTATTTCAATACACTCAGGGGTTAAGCTGGTAAAGCCTTAGTCTGGTATGACCAGTAGCTTATGATGGCTAATAATAAATGCTGGCAAACTTTAATTTGCTGTTTAACTTAAATTAGTCAGTTTGCTGACTTCATTGTTTCCTCTCCTTTCCTGTCTAACAACAGCAATAAATACACGAATCATCAACTAATCACTATTAACGTCAAATTAACTCTTATTTCTATTTTTGTTAAAATTTTTATTTGTAATTTTTCATTGCTAAAATGGCTTTTTATAAAATAAATTATTTAAAAAAAGAAAACATTCAGAAAAGTAGTTGAATTGAATATTTAATATAACTAACGTAATGTTTACAACAGCATTGTCACTATATAATCTACATGTTTACGTGTTTATGCTTGCTGAACAGGTGTATTAATAAAGTATTGGCTTTTTACTTGGAAGGTTTTATAGCACTTACTTGCAGTAGGGAGTGTAGTTGTTATCAACTCCAGTAATTGTGAAGTTGCCTTCACCTACCTTGTTCACTTCTCCAGCGTGGCATTTCTGCTCTGCTGACCAGTGACTTTGCTGTGTGTGTGTGTGTGGGAGCTCACAGAGAGCAGGATTTCTAGAAATGCAGGATGCAACATCAATGCAGCTTCCAGCACACCTGTAACTGACAGCAATGACAAATGCTATTTTGGGGACTAGTTCTAAGGACACTGCAATGTCATGCCTTCCCATCTGGATGGGCAGTAGCTAGATCTGTGGTATGCTCAAGGACAATAAATTATATTTGTTTCATGAACACACTTTGGAAACAGTGTAAAACCGCTAGTGGGCTACTTAAAGCAAATGGAACCATTCTTAACGTTAATGTTACACCTGTGCTTTTCCTGTTTCCTGATCTGTTGCTACTTCTGGCCACATTTAATACACTGGAGTTAAAATTGGTAGATTTGGTAGAAGTCCCCCAGATGACATTGATGAAAGCCTGACTTTTTATGCAGCGCCATATCAAAATGTCCAGTAGTCCTTCACTTCAGTTCAAGACAATGATGAATTCTCATCAACCTTGCTAACATTAGCATTGGTGTTATCCTGAAGGAAGATGTGTTCTAATCCTTTTGTCACCAAGTCATCAAGTTAATTTTGTCTTTTGAGTAATATCTGCATACTGATACCACCTCACACATCGCCATGTCAGACAGGAACTCCTATGATGAAATTACATTTTCAGTTCAGTAGAGCGTATTTAAAGGAAAGGAAGTAGATACCATAACCTTTTTTGAATAAATAAATGTTTATTTTCGATTGATTTTTGTTTTCATTGTATACTACTTTTATTGATAGCTATTTTCAGATGTTTATCACCCTGGGCAGGTTGGATGGTTAATTTCAGCAGTTATCAAAGCCTATCAGCCTACTGTATTATATATATTAGTATGGTGACAATGTTTAAACACTTTGACCTGACAAAAATACAACAGTTATTGAAACCGTGTTTTAATTAAATGTGTAGTTTGGAGTCAGTGTGCTGGTGTTTTCTAAAACTATCATGTTATTTTTGTAAAATATTATTTTATTTTCAATGGTCTGTTGGACATTGCTAGAATTAAATGATGCCAGTGTCAGTGGGATTTCTGTTATCTGATTGTGTCAGGATGCGATAGCTTGCAGCTCTACAGGCTCTCATGACAGGTTTTCTTGTTTTGTATTCTGACTTGAGGTCACACCTCAGAGGATTCTGGCTTCCACTGTGATCAAAAATTTATGCAGTCTTCACACAATCCAGTCACGATGCACATATGGGAAATGTAAAGATGTAGAGAGGGAGATGCAGAAAGTAAAAATGTAAAGCTGACAGTACACTTTCCACACGCCACAGGAGATGCGTAATAGACATTTTTAGGGCAGGTGTGGATGTCCTACGCTCAGAGATGTGAACTGCATCGTTTAGCAGAGGATGTAAAAATTCTTTGTTCTAAAATGCACAGTGAGTGCCAATTCAGAAGCCCAGTTCAAATGTTACAATGAATTATATATTAAGCCAAGGGGTTCTGTGGAGGCAGCGCTGAAGGAGGTGTTGGGGTTAAAGGGACTTTCTGCTTCAGCCAGTGTGCTTTCCCCTCTAACCACAGCCGTTCTCCAGCTCCTGCCGCTGCTTCAGACAGATGCCTTCACAGCCTGCTTTGAGTTCTGCCCACACACACTTAATTCACTCAGTAGCATTAAGTTGACTTTGCTATAAACCCTCAGCGTCCAACTTCACACTCTAGCTTTCCAACGCAGCTGCTCTACCTCTTCTGCCAAGTCGGTTTACCAAAGCATTTTTCATGTACTTCATTCTGCGATGGCAGAGTCAGCCCCTTGATTCATTGCACCTCTCACCAACATCAAATCTGGCCTTAAATTAGCGCTGCTCATTTGCTGCATAATTATCAGGTGTTCCTTCAAAGCTGCTGCTTTTTCTTTTCCCTCATTTTCTCTCTTAGGTTCAAAGGCAGCGTTAAAAATGCAGCATGCTAGCTCCAGCCTCGAATAGATGAACTCTACATTTTTTTTAGTTCATTCTTCTTCAAAATTACTTTTAGAAAATGTTAAAAGAATAGTTACATTAGTAACATATAACATAGTATAATAGTAACATTTTGGGAAATACACTTAATCACATTCTCACTAATAGTTAGATGAGAAGATTGTTACCACATATTCCTCATATTTGTCGGTTAAATATGAAGCTAAAGCCAAAAGCCAGTTAGCTAACTTAGCATACAATTGAGATGTAACGTGTTAATTAGTGAGCTTTAGAGGTGCTGGTGGATGAATTTTGTTACCTTTGGACAGAGCCGGGCTAGCAGTTTCCCCTGTTTTCAGTCTTTATGCTAAGCTTATGGCTGCTGGTTGTAGCTTTATATTTAATGGAAAAATATGAGAGTGGTATCGATCTTTTCTTCTAACTCTCTGCAAGAAAGCAAATAGTCATGTTTCCCAAAATGTGGAACTATTGCTTTAACTATTATGCAGAAAGGAAGCTCCAGCGTTTCATTTTAGGTAATCTTCACATTTTTAAATTTATTCTTAAAACCTAGTTTTGGAAAATGTTAATAGGAATAGACATTGCAACACTACAATATTACTGCTGATTAGCCCCACTGAAATTCTCCTCTTAGTTTACATGTTCTCCATTTACACAGGCAGTACCAACAATACATTTACATTTGTATTTTTAAGGTCTTGTGCAGTTCTAGGAAATTATAGAATTGCAATTTCAGACTCCAAACAGTTTTTCAAACTCCAACAAGTAAGAAACTGTTGGCCATGTCCTAACATGCAGTATGAATCACACGAGTCGAGTCAACAAACCAAACTGGAAACACCAGAACTGAAAATCTGGTAGTCTTAACTTTTCCATAAACTCATTATAAAAGGATCAGATCATACTGAAATTGCAGGAGAGATGCACAAGGATTTCTGTGCTGCAGTGACTCATTGTTTGTTAAATGAAAGCCTTTCTGGATTGTTTTATCTAAAGACCAATGATTATCTGAAATCTGAAAGTTAAATTAATCTCTTCTCTCACCAGGACACGATTGATGCAGAGCTTCAAAGAATCCCACTCCCATGAATCCTTGCTTTCTCCTAGCAGTGCTGCGGAGGCTTTGGACCTAGTTTTGGACGAAGATGCCATAATTAAACCTGTCCACTCTAGCATTTTAGGACAAGAGTACTGCTTTGAGGTGTGTTAAGCTGTATAACCTTTTTTATTGTCCCTTGTTTTACCTACCTACTAATGGACTAAAAACTCACTGTATACTTCTCTAGCCAACTAACCAATTCAGTTGAATTTGTTAAAATGTATGTAATGACATCAAATTAGATGCCACTACAAAGCCACTTCTCACCTTTCTCCAAAGTAGATAAATGAAGCGATCTAGTGATTTAAGGAATTTCTGCTAAAATGACATGTCAGTTGACAGAAAATTAATAGGCAACAATTCGTTTATTAGCTGTTTTTCCCTATTTTATCAGTATGTAAATGAATTATCTTTGAATTATAGACGAGACAAGAAGTTATCCTGAGCTGTCAGATGCGATTTCTCACATTTTATACATTGACATTGACATTTATATATTTAATTTACTAACCAATTAATCTGAAAAACAACAATCAACAGTAAACATAAATGTTAGTTGCAGTCACATAAAGGAATATTTTATTATAATGAATATACTATATGGTGCAGGTGACCACCAATTCAGGGACAAAATGTTTTGCCTGCCGTTCAGCTTCAGAGAGAGACAAGTGGATTGAAAATCTGCAACGAGCTGTCAAACCTAACAAGGTAGATACAATAGATTTTGTTTTCTTTTTCAATTCCACTAACTCAAAATGATCCAACACCTTATTTCCTCGCAAGATTCAAGGTGTAACATTAAGAACACGTGAAGATAAGGACTGTTATAATGCAGTAACAGAACTCCTCGTTTCACTTTCAGGACAACAGCAGACGGGTGGACAATGTGCTCAAGTTGTGGATCATTGAAGCTCGAGACCTTCCAACTAAAAAACGTTACTATTGTGAGCTGTGTCTGGATGACATGCTGTACGCCCGCACCACCAGCAAACCTCGGACTGACACCGTTTTCTGGGGCGAGCATTTTGAATTTAACAATTTGCCTACCATTCGTAGCCTTCGATTACACCTCTACAAGGAAACTGACAAAAAAAGACGCAAGGTAATGCATTCTGTGTTGATCTAGAAAAAAAACAACCTAGTTCAGTGTCAAAACCATTTTATTGTGCTATAAATATTAAAAATTAAAAACGCTTTCTTGGTAATCTAGGAGAAAAGCACATATCTTGGCCTTGTCAGCATCCCCATCTCCAGCATCACGGGCCGGCAGTTTGTTGAGCAGTGGTACCCGGTGATACAGTCCAGTGTCCTGTCCAAAAGTGGTGGTGTTGGAAGTGCCAAAGTGATCAACGCCTCACTACGTGTCAAGTCTCGCTACCAGACAATGAACATTCTCCCGATGGAACTGTACAAGGAGTTTGCCGAATACATTACCAACAACTACCGAACACTGTGTGCAGTCCTGGAGCCACTGTTGAGTGTGAAAAGCAAAGAGGAGGTGGCGTTTGCTCTGGTGCACATCCTACAAAGTACAGGGAAAACAAAGGTAAACAAAGGAGTAAAAATGTAATCTGATTGCATGTTATAGTTCCATAAATCAATGCTGTTCACGTGTCTCAAATCTGTAGTTTTATATCATTGCAATGGATACTACTTCCTTTCCTTTAAATACGCTCTACTGAACTGAAAATGTAATTTCATCATAGGAGTTCCTGTCTGACATGGCGATGTGTGAGGTGGATCGATTCATGGACCGTGAGCACTTGATCTTTCGTGAGAACACGCTAGCGACAAAGGCTGTGGAAGAGTACCTCAAACTGATTGGTCACAGATACCTCAAGGATGCTATAGGTAAGGCTACTGTTGATGAACCCAACTGCTCATCACTGTACATGTAATATTTAGCTGCCTGAATGAAAGGAGTATTTGAAGTGTGTCAGGCTAGGCTAAATTTCATTATAAACATCTGTTTAGTTAGCAATAAACAATGTTGAGATTATTTGATCTACATTTGTGATATATTTGTGACATTTTCCCAAATTACTCTTATTTATTGTGATGGCAGCAACAAGGAGAGCTGTCTAAATGTCACATCAATAAATATGAACTGTGCTTTTATAACATTTCTGTCACAACATAAAATGCAAATTTCATATTTTCAAGGTACAAGGTTGTTTATTAGTCATTATACAGCACAAGGCTGCATAACGAAACAAAATTTGTAGTTCCTTCATGCTACACACAGCATATAATTAAGTGTAGGCCTATATTAAAGAGGTGGTACTTTTTCCCTCTCCTTTATTGATTTATATCTTTTTTGTGCATGTAATAGGTTTGCAAAGTGAAAAAGCACCCCAAAGGGATTTCCCATGTCCCACACAAAACACTGCTCTGTACTGCATCCCTGTGACGTCACAAGGATGAAAGCAAAATGCGAGTCATATGACGCCAAGCGGCTAGTCCGACACGCCCTCAAAAACACAGATGGAAAAACACTGAGCTGCAGCACACACCTCTCCTCTCCCTTCCAAACACTAGCGACCCTCCAGGCAGTCAATGACTTAAAGTTGTTACTGTGATGTAGAGACAGAGCTCAGTTATAACTTTATGGATGGAAGATACATTTACAGATTAATAACTCACCACTCTGAAACTCTTGCTTCAGTCCATGTTGCTAAGCTGGTAACGGGAACATACACAGCTGAACCGAAGCCATGTTTACCAGCTTCTCACGACCCGCCCTTCTCTGCTTCTGACTGACTAGTAGTCCTTAAGTAGGAACTGTGCATGTGCAACTCCCAACAAAGATCATGTAGAGACAAGATGCATCACTCCAGAGCTAAAACAAAGCCTTCAAGGGTGAAAAGAGGAGCTGCAGCAATGTGCAGTATGACAAAAATATGGTGTTTTTTGACACTTAAACCATGTAAACTTGTTCTGGTACAACCCCTAAATAAGATTTTGAACCTGCATAGTACCACCTCTTTAAAATATGGTAACATATAAAAAAACCCAATATATACTGTTATTTATATACATATATACATACACGTATACACCCTGAACATTTCACAGTGCATTTTTAAAATCTGGGGTGAATGTAAAAAAAAAAAAAAAGCAGCAACCAGATGATAATATGAAAGTTACATCTTCACAATAAACAGTCTGACATTTGGGGAACAGAGTCCATCTTGACTGCGTTTGTGCATCAAGCATCATCAATGTAAAACACATTTTATCCTCTCATATAATGAAAGAAAAAGAAGAATAGCTGGATCAGCTGTTTTAAGGTTTTTCTTGATGCACAGAATCCAGTATACTGTACTTCATACAAAGGAAGACATGCCAGTTTTCATGTTTTATCCTATTTAATTATTAAACTCATTTAATTCACATTTTAGTTCATCTCAACATTTTCATATACTGTCATATACTAATCATCTTACACGATACCTTAGTGACCTTAGTGATAATTTTCTTAAGAAAGAAGTAGTTTTTGTACTGTGATACATTTTGGGAAACACAAAGACACTGTGATCTGAACTTGCAGGTGACTTCATTCGAGCCTTATATGAGTCTGAGGAGAACTGTGAGGTGGATCCCATGCGTGTCCCGCCGTCTGTCCTCGCTGACCATCAGGCCAACCTTCGCATGTGTTGTGAGCTGTTACTGTGCAAGATTATCAACTCTCTCTGGTCAGTTGTTCCCCATTTATACCCCTCAGTACGCATGTATCTTGTATGTATCTAGATTGATTGGTGCCTGAAGGCTTTTAAACAGCCTGCTAAATGCAACTCTATTTGGTGTCCATTTTGAGTCCATGCCAATCACTTTAATACGGGGTGTAGAAAAATCACTTTCCCAGTTCCCACATTTCCTGAAGGCAGCATGATTGAGACTTACAGAATCTGGGGGAGGGAGAGATTTTTAATTAGGAAAAGAAATGTAAATAAAATGAAAAAAGGAACACATCTTTGTAGAAATGAACTATAATTAAATTGAAAAAGTTTATTTATTTTGGTGACATTGACATTGTTTTTCAGGGTTTAAGATCTAGCTTCAACAACAAAACATCTTTTCCCCCATGTGTGTCCATAGTTAGAACAAATTAAAAGCGTTCATTTTGCAAACTCTGAAATGCAAGCAGAAATAAACAGTTTAAAAAATTGTTTCGGAAACACATTCTCCATCCTGAGCGGGATATGGTCCAGTTATTTTCCGTATGTTTTAGTCTCCTGACCTTGCTGAATTTCTCGTTTCAGCATATTTCCCCGGGAGCTGAAGGAAGTTTTTGCTTCGTGGAGGGCCAGATGTGCTGAGCGTGGAAGAGAGGATCTCGCAGACAGCCTCATCAGCTCCTCCCTGTTTCTCCGCTTCATGTGCCCGGCCATTATGTCCCCCTCTCTGTTCAACCTAATGCAGGAGTACCCTGCTGAGCGCACGTCCCGCACACTCACACTCATAGCCAAGGTGATGCAGAACCTGGCCAGTTTCAACAAGTGAGTCGCTTGTCATCACCTGTCCTCTTACACCAGCGAAGACATTGGAAGTTGACACTTGTGCTAAATGGGATGCACTTAACAGAGTAACATCACAGAAATAGAGGCTCGCAGCTTTGACTGCAAGGGTATAAACTGTTACTTACCCACAGTGAGCTCTGAGGCTTTCAGCTGCAACACAATTGTTCCTACCTTCACTCTGTACTCTTTACTGACATTTTATAGAATATTAAAGCAGTTCTACTGGCTTAAACATGCACCTATAATTAAGATATCAAAAGTTTGGTGACAGTTTAATAGATTACATTTTAGGAACAGTGGATACAATAAGGAAATGGTCAAACATACTTTTGACACCTGGGAATATTACTGAATGTGATCTTTAAGGTGAAGTTCATGCTCATGCTACATTATTTTAGGTATATGTTATATTTTGATAATATAATATTTACTCAAGGTCTCCTGTAATGTTGATTGACAGAAAATGATCAGTCAGTCATTCATTCAACTTACACTGTAAATTTCCCGCTGAACTGAGGCTTTTTGAAGACCCTTTTCTCTCTGCTCGCCTGCCATTCTCCGGTTTTCTGCAGAGTTTTGCGTTCAAGCCGTGCTGCCGACAACTGCATGCATGTCGCGGTTCCTTGCAGGTCTATTTCAAGTAGCCGGCTGTTTAAAAACACCATAATAGTCTTTGTATGGTTCATTAACGGTGATAAATTATCACGGACAACTCGGCACAACACCCATGAAGCTGGGGCTCGGTCTCTTCAGCAAGTGTCCCTCTTCTGCCAATAGGCTACACCATAGACTGTATAAACGCTACGCCTACACATGCACACTGACGACCCAGGGTTAGGGTTACAATTTTAGATTTATTTATGCACTTTAAAAACATTTATTGAAAGTTTTTTCTTTTTACATGTTTATTTACAGCATTAAATGTTGAAATGTATATTGTAATAGGCTGTATATTAACTTATTGGGG